>NW_007733548.1:125955-127648 GCF_000696425.1 Galeopterus variegatus
GGGGGCATGGGGTATAATCACAGTCTGTGGAAATAGGCATGCTGCCTGTATGGATCTGGCCGTCACTTCTTGGGCACGAGTTGTGACAATCAGCTTTATATCTCATGAATTGCAAAACCAATAAAAAGAAAAATGTTATAATTGAAAAAATAAGTCATAAATATCATATTAAAAAACAGAAAAAAAAGTAAATTTTTCCCATTTGATGGGCGTTATTATTTTAAGCCATATATGGCTTCGAATATACCAACTGGCTAATTCTTATATTCATGGTCTCGCATAACAAATGCACTTAAAGAAGTACCTTGTACTCAAGCATGTTAACAGCTCCTTTCAGTCGGCCTGTCAAAGGTAAGGGAATACAAGGCATTTTGAAATGCTGAAGGTATTTAAAATTTTGTTGAAAATATGCCTCGAATATATTATAAATTTCCCTGCTTTATTTAGCAGACATACTGAGTCCAATTTAATCATTTATTTAGGTCTCAAGAGCATCACTATAAACAATCATTTTACCATGAATATAGGCAGTCATGCACAGTGGATTAGATCTGTACTGACTATGGTTAGTTTATTGAGATTAGAAAACATTTAGAATATGCCTGTCTTTGAAACATATATTATTTCACATGAATAGTCATATTATCCAGCCCAGAAATATTTGTTACTGTATATTCAGTGCTCCAGTTTTATGAGGAAAAAAAAAAAAAGAAAACAACTACAATTTATAACAGCATTATACCTCTAAATGTAATCCCCTAAGCTCCTGTCCTGTCGTTCACTTTTTCTTACTTCCATACTTGATGATATAATTGATATTTCTCTTTTTATTTCCCTATTCACAATGTTTTCTACTTGGCCACTCAATTAAATCTCCTTTACCCATTCAAACTCTCTACAAACTACTGAGCAAAAAGACACCAGGCAAAGGAAGCCATGAATCCTCATCATAACTAATACTGGGGAAGTACATCAAAGCACTTTTCATTAGGTATATATGTGTATAAAACTGTGNAGCTCTAAAAGTCTGAGCATTCATATCACTAATAAAAATAGACTATCTTCTCTCCATAGTCTAACATTCTAAATGACTTAATCAATTTAAAAATAAAAAATAAAAAAAATCTTCCAATTCTGCCAAGAAAGCCAATTCACCAAGTCCAAAATTATTAGGGAAAAAAATTACAACCAACAGTAGTGAGATAAAACTTAGCAACTACAGCATAGATTAAAAATTAGAAAAAAGGCTGCATATAAAGTGTAAACATATTTACATGACTGAAAAATCCTCATGCCTTATTAATGAATTCTTTCGTGTTGTTAACAGATTAACAAGCCCTTAAACAATTGGTTATCTTACTTCAGTCTGTAAGCTACCTTTAAAGTAAGTACTTGCAGAGGGAGAGAGCTTACTTAGGGATACAAAGTGGAGTAGGGAAAAGGGGGATGGAGAGGGAGGTCAGCGAAAATTGGGTGGGGGGCATGGGGTATAATCACAGTCTGTGGAAATAGGCATGCTGCCTGTATGGATCTGGCCATCACTTCTTGGGCACGAGTTGTGACAATCAGCTTTATATCTCATGAACTGCAAAACCAATAAAAAGAAAAATGTTATAATTGAAAAAATAAGTAATAAATATCATATTAAAAAACAGAAAAAAAAGTAAATTTTTCCCATTTGATGGGCGTTATT
>NW_007733548.1:129125-130161 GCF_000696425.1 Galeopterus variegatus
ATTGATATTTCTCTTTTTATTTCCCTATTCACAATGTTTTCTACTTGGCCACTCAATTAAAACTCCTTTACCCATTCAAACTCTCTACAAACTACTGAGCAAAAAGACACCAGGCAAAGGAAGCCATGAATCCTCATCATACCTAATACTGGGGAAGTACATCAAAGCACTTTTCATTAGGTATATAT
The DNA here is from genome assembly GCF_000696425.1 of Galeopterus variegatus. Lineage (NCBI taxonomy): Eukaryota > Metazoa > Chordata > Mammalia > Dermoptera > Cynocephalidae > Galeopterus > Galeopterus variegatus. Next base: position 129,314 of record NW_007733548.1, read on the forward strand.
GTGTATAAAACTGTGTATATATGTATTCTATATGCGTGTATATAAATGTGTGAATATACACAAATATACACATACATACCTGTGTGTGTATATATGTGTGTGAGTATATACACATATATACACATGCATATCTATGTACACATATATATACATATGTGTATATATGCATGCAAATATATGTGTATACATACACACAAATATACACATACATACCTAATGAAAAGTGCTTTGATGTACTTCTGTAGCACACACACACACACACCATATAACCATCTACAGATGGAAAAGGAAGAAGATAACATTTACTGGGTGTATCTTATGGACTGGGCACTACATTTAGCATAATACACACATTATATGATTTAATTTCCACAGAAACCCTGTGAGGTTATAAATAACTTGAGATTCAGAAAGTACCTGGCCAAGGTTACTTAGGAAGTAGATAAGATCTAAAGCCTATGAGCTCTTTAAGGCAAAGGACCATGTCTCTCTGGTTCTATATTCCAGTACTTAGCACTGGGCCAAGACATGAGTGTTTCAATGTCTGGGAATAAAGTGACATTTGAACCTCAGTCAATCCAAGTCAAAGTTCCACTCTCACCAAAAACATAGTATGATGACTACAGTTAACATTTAAGTTTTGTATATTACATAAATAAAATACATATGTAGGAGAGGATTTTGAATGTTTTTGCCACAAAAAAATAATAAATACATGAGGTAACTGATACATTAACTACCCTGACCCAATCAGTATGCAACATATATATGTATCAAAATTTCAGAGTGTATCCCAAAGTATGTAAAATTACAAAGTATAAGTTAAAATAATTTTTTTCAAAAAAAAA
>NW_007733548.1:131283-156163 GCF_000696425.1 Galeopterus variegatus
CCGCCGCGCTTCCCAAGCGGCGCACTATCCAGTGCACCACCGGGCCGGCCCAAGATAAGATTTTTAAAACACTTTCTTTTTGCAGGTGGTATTTGTATTTGATTTGATTCTCAAGGCTTTCCAAGAGCTTGGCATGGTGATATGGACTTGTCTACCAATATTACACTTCATTAATCTCTAAGATTTTCTCAAACTTCAGCAGAAACAGAGGTTAAACTACCCACTTTTGTTTACTGTTTTTGCATCCGATAGGCAGAAAGTGCACACCTTGAGACTCCTCGCTGGAAGCAAAGCTTATCACTTAGTAGAATCTATACATTTAGATTTGTTGGCTTCTATCAATATAGTGATTATTACTTGTATTTGCTCTTGGCTGTTTTATTTTTAGAGTCCTATGTTTCTTTGGGCTTTGCAAGTACAATAAACTTTTTCTTTGTTTTTAAAATCTTCCTTTCAGGTAATTGGCAATTTTTAGAATAAGTTAAAATCTTTGAATTCAAGAAGAATGCTGACACACCACTATCTTTGCAACCACACTCCTATGTAAATTACAGATATAGAAAATCAATTGTGAAAATCCAGACTCTCTGCTTTGTACATTATAATGATGTCATTTTCTATTGTCCCAACAAATATGTTCAAAAACAAATATAAAGAAATATGCAATTTACTAAAAAATAATTCAATTTTTTTTTTCCTTTTTTTGACATCTAGCTACACTGATTTCAATTTTCCAAAGACATTCATTCTCTCAAATGTACCACAGTATATATAAACTGTTTTGGCATATTACTTAAAGCAAGGCTTAAATTACAGGAGAGCCATGGCAGAGGGGGACTCTATGTGGACAAATTCCCCATCCACCTCACATATCAGCTTGTTTGGGCTGACATAACAAAGTTTTGTAGACCAGGTGGCTTAAACAACAGAATTCTCACAATTCTGGAGGCTGGAAGTCCAATATCAAGGCGCCAGCAGGACTGGTTCCTTTTGAGAGCTGTGAATAAGAATCTGTTCTAGGCCTGTCTCCTTAGCTTATAGATGGCTGGCTTCTCTCTGTATCTCTTCACATATCTTTCCTCTATACATATTTTTGTGTGTCCAAATTTCTCCTTTTTATAAGGGCACCTGTCATATTAGATTAGGGCCCACACTGATAATTTTAACTTGATTATCTCTGTAATGACGTCATCTTCAAATAAGGTCACATTCTGAGGTACGGGGATTAGGACTTCAACACACGAATTTTCCAGAATCACAATTCAACCTGTAACACCCCCTACTCAAGGACTAGTGCTTACAAATCCTCTACAAAATATATAATGGGCATGACTGATATACTTCCCTTTCCCAACCTCTACACAAAAACAACATATATAGGTCATACATGAATTCCTGTGTGAATATACAGGTTGAGCATCCCTAATCTGAAAATGCAAAATTTGAAATTCTCCAAAGTCTGAAACATTATGAGCACCAACATGATGCTCAAAGGAAATTCTCACTGGAGCATTATGGATTTTGGATTTTGAGATCAGTGATGCCCTCTCAACTGGTATGTATTCTGAAAACATTCCAAAATCCAATATTCAAAACACTTGTGGTCCCAAGCATTTCAGATAAGGGACTCAACCTGTATCTTATTTTAGATCAGTGCTAGACATAAGAAAACAACCGGTAATTATTTCACTAAGTAAAAGTCAATATTTTTGATCATTTACAAATATGTTACATGTTGTAAAATATTAGAAACAGAGACAAGGTAAGCCCTTAAGAAGTATCATTATGAACTGAGTACCTCCTAAGTGTCAAGCACATGCAGGTGACTATCTCGATTCTCAGAACAATCCTTTGGGATATGATTCAGGCCATGGCCAGGCCAGCCATGCTCAGAGCTGCTGGCCCTTGGACACAGTACACACATAACTGCCATGTAATTGGCTAGTCATCCTTACATAGTGGCAGTAGTGTGCTGCTCTTGTGTGATGGCAAAGTACTATGACATAACACAGAGCTAATACAATATTGTATATCGCAAAAACAGTGCCCTAAACCCAGGTCTTAAACAATTTATGAAGACATACAAAGAAAAACGTGCTAAAGTTTCAGATACTGGGGCAAGAAAGCCCTGAGCGCTTTAATGACTTGGCAGGACACTTACCTTATATTGGTTTACCATTTCCCCTCCCNAAAAACGTGCTAAAGTTTCAGATACTGGGTCAAGAAAGACCTGAGCGCTTTAATGACTTGGCAGGACACTTACCTTATATTGGTTTACCATTTCCCCTCCCTGAAAAAGTCTACCATGATGGAATTAGAGATCTGAGAAACTAAGCTGATCAAATATTCCTTATGTGATGCTACCTGTAGCAGAATCCTTTAAATTTACTGCAGAAAAGTTTAATTTAAATATATTGAATGTGCCTAAGCATTCATTCTCATCAGTTTTCTAACTCAATCCTCAGCTGAACAAATTCAGGGTAGAAATTATCATTTCCATTTTTCAGATAAAGACACTGAGTTCTGGGGAGGTCAAGTTTACAAGATCACTGATTTAGCAGAGATGTGGTCTCCATCATGGTCTCTGACTCCAAATCCATTCTGGATTTTCCATTTAGGATTTCAAGCATTCAAGATGGATTTGGCCCTTGATATCTGCAGGTGCTGCATTTGCCAAATCAACCAACTATGGATTGAAAAATATTTGGAAAAAAAATAGAAAATAACAATAGTAAAAAATAATATAGATAAAAACAACGAACTATAACAACTATTTACATGGCATTCACATTGTATTGGGTATTATAAGTAATCTGGAGATGATTTAAAGTACACAGGAGGATATTCTTAGGTTAAATGCAAATACTATGCCCTTTTATATAAAGAACTTGAGCATCTGCAGGCATCCTAGAACAGATACTGAGGGATGACTGTACTATGAAAGCAAAAAGTTGCATGAGGCATTGAGAATTCAGTGGTGAATAAAGCACAGTCCTTGATCACAGGGAGCTCATAGTTTAAAAGGAGAGAAAGACCATTAACTGGAAAAATCATGATGCAGTTGTAAGTGCTACAATGGGAGCAACCTAGTAAAATATGCTTGAAGTTTTTACACAGACTTTGGAAAGTTAGAGGACAAGTTTTGCTCTACAGCTAATGTAATGTAATGACTTACGTAGAAAATAATCTGTGATTATATTTCCAGTACAGTCTGAAAGGACCTTAAGATAAATAAACAAGCAAATTTCCCTGTAAAATCACCTCATTTTTGTTTTTTGAGAATATAACATTTGGCTAATCCATGACTACAGGAACATGTATGTTTTAGAAGCAAAATAATGTAAACAGAACAAAATGCTAACAAATGGCATTATATTTTAGATAACTTTTGTGCAACCCTGTAAAGAGTTTGGTAGTAGGGTTTTCCCGTGAAGTGAAAGAAATCTACACCGACAACTGGGGCATTAGGCAGACAAAGAAATGAAGTTGAATGATCTGGGAATCAGAAGAATCCTGTATGTGCCATATACTTGCTCAATGATCAGGAATATCTTTCTTCACTTCTTAGAATTGCCTCATTTGTAAGATGAGAGCTTGCTCTATTGGTATTTCTCAATGGGACACCACTGGCATTTTGCAAGTGACAATTTTTCATTGTGTAGGGCAATTCAAACATTGTAAGACCTTTAGAATCCCTGCCCCACCAAAATGCTGGAGGTGCTCCAGTTATTGTGACAAGAAAAAAATTAAATTAAATTAAATTAAATTAAATTAAATTTCCTGCCCCACCAAAATGCTGGAGGTGCTCCAGTTATTGTGACAAGAAAAAAATTAAATTAAAAATTAAATTAAATTAATCCGCCTTGGCCGTACAGCAGATTAAAAAATAAGCCCTACTACTGCCAAATTCTCTTCCCAACTCTCTGTGTAGTACCAACCCTGTGGGGAACCAGCAGACTACTCTTAATTCTTAATGTCTCTCCAGGTCTCTAATTTGTCATCAGTAACTATGCTTATATCTATCAGACTAACATCATCTAGTTATTAGTAAATATGCTATTCTTTGACCTACTTTCCTCAGTTGAAAAAAAAATATCTTCAAGTTGGAATTCAATAACTTTTTATAGAATCACAGTGCCATCAGCGTTTTGGAGATTACCTAGAGTAAATTTATCATTTTATACAACAGACAGCATAGTGAAATTGTCAAATAATTACATAAGAGCCAGGTCTCCTGACACTTTATTCAGGGACCTTCTTACGCATTGTACTACTACCCAACTGGAAGTTACATTTTCCTGAGTTCCCTCCTACTTTGGTAAAATGGGTATTTCACAACTTTGAGGAAATTTTCTCATAGATGTACAGTTCCACTTATTGTTCTCTAAGAGATCATCTACTTAGTAGCTTGTAGAAACATATAAAGAAATGTGTCTAGCTAGGGTGAGCAACTGCTCAGTTCTTTAATGGAAGATGCTACAGCATAAAAAAGGGAACATATTGCAATCTTCTCCTTACCAGTTTTATCATTTGGATTTCAGTCATGATGAATCCAGTAGCAATTACCTTCAAATGGCTATTTTATGACTCCCGAAAACCTTTGCTTTCTCCATTTCCTCACAGACACTGGTCATATGAGTTGAGAAGCTAATAATCATTCTAAAAGAGTCCCAAGTGCAGGAAGATAGCAGGATGTTAATATGCATACAGAAGGAAAATGCTTATGTGTTGAATGTTATATGGCACTTGTGCGCAACAAAGATGTCATTCTTAGTCATTCCCACATTTTGCTATCTGATAAATGCTCATAAATTTTATGAATTTTCATTTGCTTTTCCATAAGAGGACATAAAGAGAGAAAGCTAACATTCGTACAGGATGTATGAATCACAAAACACTTTAGAAAACATGACCACTTGATTCTTATAAAATTCGGGGTCATTATTGGCACTTTACTGCTGAGAAAACTGAGAGGAAAAAAAATTAAGTAACTTGTCCAGACATCATTGCTAGTAGTGACCAAGTCTTAAATATAAATGTCTTTACTTCAGATTTCAAGCACCTTTCTTTAACCAGAACTCTCTCCCATTTACTATGATTTCTCAGTGCCCTCACAATACCCAAAAGAGACTGATGACATAACACTCTTGCACTTAGTAATGCGCCTGCCACCTCACACCAGACTGAATTTGTGTAGGCTAAGAACCACATCTGCATTACTTTTATATAGCCAGCACTTAGCACAACACCTGGCACATGGTGGACACTTAATAAATGCTCACTGAATGCATTAAAAAGGGTGCAAACTCACGGTTAGTTGCATATTTTCCTCTCTACATAAATATAAAGGGTTAGTAGAATTATCAGCCATAGCATGTGATTACATGGTGTTATTTCTAAACACTGAAAGGAAAATTCAGGTCATATTATATTTAGTGTAGTCAAATTTGTGTAAGCTCATAATAACTTATTAATAAAAAAGTAAAAAAGCTGAAAATATAGAAATTAGGGCAAGATATTTGAGAAAATTCTGTAACTTGTTCTAAAATTCACATCATATTCCTGTTCAATGACACTGATTAATAAATAATCATTACGTATTATTGTGAATAAAAAGGTCAAAGGAAAGAAACCACAGTTTTTAGAATGGTTTATATAGGGAAAAAAACCTAGATTTAAACAAGGCTTTGTCTGTATAAAAAAGAAGATCCTGCCAAATATACTAGGATCTCCAGAGAACAATAGTTTTTCATCAAAAATTAACTCATTCGTCTAGTCAACAAATATGCCTATTCTATGCCAGGCACAGAGAACATAAGGAGGAATTTCTAAGGAGCATGTAGTTTAGTTCTATGATTTTTGTCTTAGTTTGTGTTCTGTTGCTAATAACAAAATACCTGAGACTGAGTAATTTGTAAAGAAAAGAAATTTATTTCTTATAGTTCCAGAGGCTGGAAAGTCCAAGGTTGAGGGAGAACCCTTAGTGAGGGATTTCTTGCTAGTGGGAACACTCTGCAAAGTCCTGAGGTGGCACAGGGAAGCACATGGCAGTGGTCTGGGTGTGTCAGCTCAGGTCTCTTTTCCTCTTCTTATAAAGCTATCAGTCCCACTGCCATGATAACCCATTAATCCATTACCCCATAAATCTATTAATCCACGAATGGATTAATTCATTTACAAAGGCAGAACACTCATGACTCAATCATCTCTTTATGGCCCCACCTCTCAATACTACTACATTGAGGATTAAGTTTCAACATGAATTTCAGAGGGGACAAACATTCAAACCACAGCATTCCTCTCATATACAAATACATTAATTCCATCCACGTAGCCCAAAGTGTTAACTTGTCTCGCACCAACTCTAATATCCAAAATCCAAAGTCTCATTTGTGACTCAAGACAAATTCCTTCCAGCTGTGAGCCTATGAAATCAAACAAGTTACTTACCATTAACACTTAAAAAACATGAGTTAAACTGGGTCCACTTATACATGAGTTTTTTTTCAATGAGTATATTGGAAAACTTTTTGGAGATTTGCGACAATTTGAAAAAACTTGTACACAAACCAGAAGAAATATAAAAACAAAATTAAGAAAAAGGTAGGTATGTCATGAGTAAATAAAACATATGTAGATACTAGTCTATTTTATCATTTACTTCCATAAAATATATACAAATCTATTATAAAAAGTTAACACTTGTCAAAATTTATTCACACATTTATAGACTATATATGGTGCCATTCGTACTCAAGAAAAATGTAAACAAATGTAAAGATGCAGAGTTAAATAACTGCATAAACTGTACTACATACATGTAATGCTGTAATAATTTCATAGCCACCTCCTGTTGCTATTGCAGTGAGATCAAGTACTGCAAGCACCTGCTTAACACTCCACGATGCTAATCATCTGTGTGCACAGTTCGTCTCTCCAGGAAACTGTGTATTGCAGTAAAAAGTGATGTCTCCCAGTTCTCGCATATTTTTCATCATGTTTAGTACAGTACTGTATACCTTGAATAACACCATGGGACCCATATGAAGTGCCACTAGTGATGCTGGAAGTGCTCCCACGAAGCAGAAAAAGTCATGACATTATAAGAAAAAAGTTGAATTGCTTGATACATTCTACAGATTGAGGTCTGCAGCGGCAGTTGCCCGCCATTTCAAGATAAATGAATGTAGTGTAAGGACCATTAAAGTGCTCCCACGAAGCAGAAAAAGTCATGACATTATAAGAAAAAAGTTGAATTGCTTGATATATTCTACAGATTGAGGTCTGCAGCGGCAGTTGCCCGCCATTTCAAGATAAATGAATGTAGTGTAAGGACCATTGTAAAAAAAGAAAAGGAAATTAGTGAAGCTGTCACCGCAGCCATGCCAGCAGTCACAAAAACCTTGCACTTTTTGCAAAATACTTTTTTATCTCGTATTGAAAATGCAGATTTTATGTGGGTACAAGATTGCTATAAGATAGGCATACCTATAAACTCCAATATTATTTGAGAAAGTGTGAAATCATTATACAACAACTTAAAGCAAAAGGAAAGTGAAGAATCTAAAACTAGCAAATTTAACATTAGAAAAGGATGTTTTAATAATTTTAGAAAGAGTTTTGGCTCAAACAAATGCCAGGACAGTATGAGAAGAAGCTTCTACCAACAAACAGGCAGCACACTAGTTCCGAGATGCCATTAAAAAAAATCATTGAGGAGAAAGGATATCTGCCTAGAACAGGTTTCTAAGGCAGGTGAAAGTGCCCTATTCTGGAAAAAGATAAAAGTGCCACAAAGGACATTTATTAGTAAGAAAGAGAAGCAAACACCAGGATTTAAGGCAGGAAAGGATATAATATTGTTGTATCATGTGAGACGATATTGACGTAGGCACCGACAGACAGACAATTCATCTTGTAAACAGACAATTTAAACTTACAGTATCAGTAAATACAGCACAAGTTCTGTAAATGTATTTTCTCTTCCTTATAATTTTCATTTGTTTTTTTGTTTTGGTGGCTGACCAGTACAGAGATTGAACTGTGGACCCCAGTGTTATCAGCCCCACATTCTAACCAACTGAGCTCACCAGATGGCCCTCTTCCTTACAATTTTCCTAATAACATTTTCTTTTTCTAGCTTACCTTATTTTAAGAATACAGTATGTAATACATATAACACACAACATATGTGTTAATCAACTGTTTATGCTACAGATAAGGCTTCTGGTCAACTGCAGGCTATTAGCAGTTTAGGGGAGTCAAAAGTTATATGCAGATTTTCGACTGCATAGGGTGTCGGCACCCTTAACCCACATGTTGTTTAAAGTCAACTTTACTTCCAAGATACAAAAAAGACAAAAAGGGAGCTGTGAGGAATAACCTATTTACTCAGACACATAAAAAATATGATCCAGAAAAAACAAATAGACTGAGACCAAAGCTGATGGTTGGCTGGAATGCTCCAGTACAGCTTGACCAATTGCTAGAACAGAAAACATCATTCAGCCAGCTCGATAAATAGCCAAGTCCCAACAACTCCCTTTGAATAACCAATGACCCAGCCACTAAAGAGTTAACCAACCACCTCCTGGATCTCAGTTCAGCTCTTGGAGTGGTATCCACACCACTGGTCGTTGTTTTATGATCTAATACAATATTTTAATATTACTCTTGATGGAGACCCATTTTAAATAGAACAGAGTTACATGGAATTTTAAAGAAAAAGCAGAAAGTTCATTTCATAAGCCATTCTTTTAAAATGCATAACTTACATCTTCACTGATACTAAAATATCTCATACTAGATTCAGGCATAAAAAGTCTTTACTTCTTATTTCCTTTATCTAGTTAGAATGAAGTACATCGCACCTCTTAACATGGACAATATGTGATTAAACTGATGAGCTCATGCTCACATTCAAGCACTTCAGCCTCTTTGGAGTGACCAAGTTTCTTAAGACAATATTGTATTTCCAGCACCCAACGTGGTGAGTCATGGAGGATCTCAATAAATAATAGTGAAATAAGTACATTACAAGATTATTAAAATGTCATAACTCTAAAGCAGGAAACTAAGGACCAGAACTGAGTCACATAGTCAATAAAACAATTCTAATAAATTTTGGGACATATAATGTTACAATTACAATTCCAAATTTCCTGCAAGATTCATCAGATCACTTCTATGAATACTGGGGAGAAAAAAAAGTGTGGGTAACCCACAAAAGAATCAGAGAATAGGGTCTGTAATTATTGTACTCCCACTGCAAATCATACAGTATCATATATATAATTAGAAGCATAATAAGAGAATGATTTGGAAGTTAATGTATAGCATACATAGACATTCACAGACATCTCACTGAATATTTACAATAACCTATTATGCACATTTTGTAGATAAGGAATCAGAGAATCCATGAGTTCTTTGTAGTAAGAAAAAGAAATAGAGATTAAATGGTTATTAAATTAATAGATGCCTTTCCTAAGCCTATAAAAAACCTTTAGCAGAAAATAAACATCCGAAAGCAATTCCTTTTCATTTCATTAGGTATCAGACCAATTGTCATTTCCTTCAAGATGTCTCCTTAAAATCCTAGAATAGACTAAATCTCTCTGATTTTTGCCTTCAAGGTGCCTTCTTTTTTAACTCTTGTCTTCACACCAGAGCACCTAGAAAGAACTGCCTTACTTGGATCATAATCCAAACAACTCCCAGACATTCCAGCAACTATTTGAAAGATCACTAAGTGGATTCATTTATCTTATTTACCTCTATGTATATGCAAAACCTGGTTCAGTTGCTGGCATGCGCTACATGTATGAATAATAAGTGAATGAGACTAAAGAAGGCATGCTTGATTTGGACTTTTGCTAAGGTTTAAATCCCAGGAGAGCTTAATATAAAATCAATGAAAGAAAACAATATTCTATGGGAAAGTATATTGCAAGCTATCTAACTAGGTAGAAGAAAGAAGAAATAACTCATGGATTATAAAACTGACCAAAAACAGTACTTAGGAAAACCTCAACTACTTATGACCTACTAGAATTCTAATCTAAGGAAGAAGACTGATGGATCCTTGATGTGCTTTGCACTATTCTTACAAAACTTGGATTGTCTATGCAAATGCAGAAACCTCTCTAAATCTGACTAAGATAAAAAATGGCTTGGTGAAGTATGTACAAGAGGAAGTCTTGATAGAATTATTTTTATATAAGAGCTTATGAGCAGTACCTCAGGCACTGTCACTCGGGGATTCAGATTTCAGAAAAGTTGATACTCAATGTTCCAGATAAATATTTTAATATGATCCCATAGATACAAATGCTAAAAAGGAAAAGACCTCAAAATTGAGAGTCCCAGATACAAAATGTTGGCTTAAAAGTAAAGTGGTAAAAGGGGCAGCTACAAGATAAATTCAAGACAATTTGCCAGATAATAGAAAAGTTAGTTTAAACATGTAAAATTTGGATCTATATATTGCATTATGGCTATATAAGTGAGCTGTGGAGCTAAACAAGGCTGAATTTGGACACTAGCTTGGCTACCTATAAGCTAACATGTATTTAAGTTCTCAGTTTACCCATCTACAAAATGGAGACAATATCTACCTCATAAAACTTTTGTGGAGATTAAATGAGATAGAATATATAAAGTACATAACATAGTTCACAGCACATAATAAATGCTCAGTTAAATGTGTGTGCATGAACGATTGTGGGTGTGTGTGAGTGTAATTGTGTTGATGCCTATTAGTATTAGCATTATCACTGTTATCCTCATGGTTGTAGTGGTGTCATGTTAGGAGTATTATTATCATTACTGTGAGCATCACATCATCATCATCAGCAGTATCATCATCAAGATCATCACCATTATCCCCAATAATCTGCCCCTTGGAAAAGGAGAAAGTGCTTTGAAGTCATGCCAGAGTAAGAAAAATAGCAAAGGCTATCTAAAGTTTAGCGCTTGAAACATATGTGCTATAACTGAATACAGCAAATAGCAGGATAACATGAATCCTATTTTGTTTCTGTTTATCTATCAAGGAAAAGGGCTATTAGCAATGAAAGGTCGTACAAACATGATTAAAAGACAATGGAACACTGAGATAGAAAAGGTGAGACTAAGAACTCACCCCAGTTATCTTTAAACTCAGACAAATTATATTCTGGGGTAAATGGAATCATTTGTAAGTGAATGGGATCACATAACCATGGTGGATAATATGTGTTGCCACAAGAAACGGGAAAGCAGCCAAAACTGAGGCATAACAATTGTGAAGCCTATGTTGAAAAGGTTGGCAGGGATGAATTTTCAAAATTGCAGACCAGTGAACATTGATCGCTGGTGAAATTCTAGCAGAGATGTCTTGTAAGAACACAGTGAAGGGGCAGTGATCACCAACAGTAAATATGTCAGAGATACTGAATGGAAGCTTAGAATATCTGACCTAAAGATTTCTTCCCTAGAGACAGTAAGAATCAAAATTCTATGATTCCATAATTTTAGACAAATCAAATGAAGTGTAACTGCAATGGAACACCAGCGCTCAGTCTGCTACTAGGCTGGCTTCAAATAAATCATTCTAGAAAAAAAAAGAACGTGTGTCTCTTGCTTTGAATAGCTAAATAGTAAAGAACCTGGCTTTGACGAGAAACAAGTCCTTAATGCCCTGAGCTGACCCATTTGAAGAACATGCCATTTCACTCTGGAATGTCATCACAGAGAAGACTATTGATGCTGACAAGATGCAAAGAGGGGGAGAAGTCATCATAAAGGCCAGGAAGAAGGAAAGCCAGCATAGAGTTAAGTCATAGAAACCAAGAGAAGAAAGTGCTTCAAAGGGATGGAAAAGTCATGATAAAAAAGAATGACAAGGAGGTGGCCAGTTGGATTTAGCAAAACAGAGATTATTGACATCATTCATAAAAATGGGACTCTGTGAGATTGAAGGTGCAGAATTTAATTGATTGTTAGATGGGATGTGGTGAGACAGTTACAAGAGCAACTACAGACCATGCTTTTAAGAAGTTTTGTTTCAAGGAAAGTAGAGAAATGAAGTGGTAGTTTAGGGCACACTGACCAGTCTCAAGTCCCTCATAGTCTCTCTCTCTCTCTCTCTCTCTCTCTCTTCTATCTATCTATCTATCTATCTATCTATCTATCTATCTATCTATCTATCTATCTGAGAGAGAGCGAGAGATGAGAAACTAGAATATATGTTATATGCCAACAGAAGAACTGAGTGGAGAAGGAGAAACCAATGTTAAAAGAGTAAAGAAAGAATAACTGCAGAATTAAACTCCTAATAACAGGATAGGACACCACAAAGCATCACCATCAACATCCTTTTGTCATAACTACCATCTTCATCATCATCAGCAGCAGCATTGCTAATATTTATTGATTTTGAGAGAAATAGCTTTATGGTAAGAGAAGGTCTAAAATAATCATTTTGGATAGCAGGAAAGCAAACATGCCACAAAAGGACAGTAAAATAGCAGGGTTAAGTGTCTGTTTGAGATTCATGATGATGAATTTAAAGTGAGACTAGTCACTCAATTGTGTTTTTCTTCAGTGACGTTCAACTACTTAGGTGTGAGTGCAGGATCTATTGATACCTGAGTTCACCCAGAGCTAGAGGCTTGCCTTGATGAGCACGATGAAAGAAGAAACAAAAGAAGAATTTAAGTATATTTGCAAGGAAAGGATTATAATCTCTTTCAATCATTACCCAATCTGTAGGCATATTTTATAACACTCTTCATAATTAATCTCCGATTACTTTTCCATTCCAATATTTTACCTCTCACCCACTTCTAATACTGAAGGCCACAGAAATATTTAGCTCCTTGCATGTTCCTAAATATGTCAGGTGTTCTATTGTCTTTATGCCTTTGCACAAATTGCCTTTCTTTTATTGGATTTCTCCTTTACTTCTTCCTCTTCTTCACTCGTCAAACACTTAATTGGTCTTTGAAGACCTGGTTCTGTAAAAGGCTCCCTCTGTGCTCTTGGAGACCTCAGGGCCTCACCCCTAAACTGTGAGGGTTAATTTTCACAACAGAAGGTGATAAATCTTTGATAGGGACTCTGTTTTATTTAGAGTTATGTTTTTAGTTTCCAGTACTATGCTTGGTACAAGACAAATGCTAAAAAGAAAAGTATCAAATAAATATATGGAAAAAAAAAAACTGCTTGAATAAAACAGTGAATGACTTGCAAGTTAACCTAAAAACAGATTCGAGCAGATGCACTACCCAAATGTAAAAGATTCAATCTGTCATTATTAAGTTCTGTATCTGCATAAGATAAATGAGTCTGATGAGACTTATTCATCTGTGTTCCTCAAGAAAGTAAGGAAATTAATATATGCTATATCTCCAGGAACCAGATGACAAAATAATCATACCAAAAAATAAAAAAATATATTGAAGGTCAGCTTGGACTGAAAATAATCAGAGCAATCAACATCGCCACCAAGAACATTCCAAAATAAACCTGAAAAGACAAGTTCAAACAATGTGTCACCAAAAACTTTCCTTAAAAGTATACTGAATACGCATACGAATGCATATATATTAATCATTACACAATTCTCTGACCTATCCTTATGAAAGATTGTCATCTAAGAAGAGAATCACATTAAGGAGGAAAAGTTAAAAAAAAGTTAACAGTAAAGTTAAAGCAATTGTTAGCCAAACAAGATATTTCATGGGGAGTCAAACATCTAAAATAGAAATATGAATGAGTTAGCCTTATAGTACCATTTCAGAAAAGGAACTATAAAAATCAATACTGTAGGTTAATATTTTCATCATTTTATGTTAATCTCGGCAAGAATCAAAAGGATTAATAGCTAATAACTTACAAAAGTAAAAAAATACTAAATTAATTAAGTTACTTAGAATAAAAATATTATCTATTAATTGATCAAGAGTTGTAGAATAAGCCTATGCAGTTCTGTAATACCCTTCCTTAATATCTTTTGACTAAAATAAATTACTTCTGTTCTTGGAAAAGTTTTTAAACAATGCTTTTAGTTTCAGTGCAGCTTAGCCATTTTTTTCCATGACACTTTCATCTAATTCAGTCACTGTCATAAATTACTTAGTATCAGAATATCACAATTAGATCTAATAAAGTGCATTGTGCTGTGGCTTGTTTTTAATACTCATAGTAACTTACAGTAACAATCTCAGAGAACAGTGCACACCAACATCATAAATAATGCCAGTGAGAACTTTAAAAAAAAAATAACATAGCTGTGTTTATTTTCTTCTTAGGCAAGATGGGAACCCATTCTCATAGTCTTGTAAGCTATGAATTTGATGTCCTTATGCTCAACCTTCATAAATTCAACTAATAACAGTATTATTTCTTTGCAAACAGTAGGATTATAGCAATGTCACAGATATTCCCAATTTCTAGTTGTAACTTTCATATCATGTTTTTGAGATCCAGTACATATAATTTTTAAAGGGTTAATATAACCCAGGTCTTTCAACATCCCAAGTTAAGCAGTTTATAAAATTAAAATTATAAGAAAATAAATTTTAAAATTTGCAGAAGTGGACACAGAATCAAGCCATGAAGAACCCAGGTCTTTCAACATCCCAAGTTAAGCAGTTTATAAAATTAAAATTATAAGAAAATAATTTTTAAAATTTGCAGAAGTGGACACAGAATCAAGCCATGAAGAGTATCTTAAGAAACAATGACAATGGTGGGTTACCCACAACTTAGACACACAAAACAAAAGTATACCTTACACTGCAAGAGGTATGTAACTTCTTATATCCCTAAATGTGTAAATGTGTGTGTGTACATGCATGCATATGCACACATTTGATATTCTGCCAATATTCCGTGCTCTGATGCATCTTTGGTCTCAAGTGCTACTCATTTCCCTTAAGGATAACTCTATGGTCTCTACAGAAACTTAAATAATATATAAAATAACTTGCTGCTTCCTGTGTGCAAATGCATTGCTTTGTATTTATGTACATATTCAGCTCAGTCTCAAAAAATTCCAGAGTATTACCCTAAATAACTGAAGACAAAAATTAGTTACCCATGATTTTAAAAAAATTTAAACAAACAAACAAACAAACAAAAAACAAAGAAAGGAATCATGAAGAGGCTTTTGTACATAATTTTGAAATTTCCCTGCTCTGACCTAAAAGGGAAGAATGATAGTAAAATCTTTTCTGCAATTTGATGGAAACAAAGGATTAGTTTGGAATAGGAAAGCTTTCACGTTCAATTTGTCAAAGAAAGCAAATTGAACAGATTTTACAATGTTCTGCTTGGAATACGAAGACTTTGTCTGACAACACTGTACAATCCTAACTGGTTGATTTGCATAAATAACATAGCTGCATACAACTGAAAAAAGAAAATAGTTACAGGGTGAATTAATGGTCCAGTGCTGCACTGTCCAATATGGTAGCCACTAGACACATTTGGCTATTGAACAGTTGAAATATTTTAAAATTTTAAAATTTTAAAACTGAAGCAATGTAACTATCTCATAAATATTTTTTTATTGATTATAGGTTGAAATGACAATATGTTGGCTATCTGCATTAAATAGGATATTATTGAAATTAATTTAATGTGTTTCCTTTTATATTTATTAATGTGGCTAATACAATGTTTAAAATTATTCACATAGCTTGCATTATATTTCTATTGGGCAGAGCTAGTCTAGTAGGTTGGTTGTTAGTAGGTAACATCCTTGTAGAAATATTTTAGCAGCTTTTAGAACAACACCAAAATACATTTTATGGCAACTCTGGAGGGCTAACTTGTCCACTGCATTGTTCTCATGTAGGAGTAAGGAAGCATCAGTAAGGTTTGTAAAAACAACTTCATAAAGTGCAAGCAGGACTTTTCTGGGACCTCACTAATTATTGCCTCAAGAGGGCCAATTCCTACTTCACCATAAAAGGGGTTATTTGGTGATCAAGAGGGAAAAACAAAATATGAAAGAGTGTTTTCCACACATGCTTAGTATTAGAGGACTTTCAACAAATTTCTATATTTCTTCTCAAGGTACCATCTAAAAAGGAACTATACTAAGTAACATGGTCTTCAATGAAACACAATGAAGCATCCAGAAGCTGTGGGAAGAACCACAGGGCCCTGCCTGGACTGGAGCATTAAATACAGAGACATGTCCTGGAACCAGAATGCTGGTGGCCCAGAAATTAACAGGAGGTCCCCAAGGGGCAGATGAACCTCAATGGTTCAGAATTCAGAGGTCTCCCCAACATTCCCACCAGTCTCCCACATCTCCCTCAACCAAGCAGAGTCTCCATACAAGGATGATCTTCAAGAATTTGCCTGTGGCTTTACAACTGAGCTGACAAAAAGCGGAAATGCATCTATTTTAAGTGGCACCATTTGTACATATATGGTTTGCTCTCTATTTTCTTTTTATGTGTTACATAATTTAACAAAGATATCCTGAAGATAATACTACAGTGAAGCTATGTTCACCTGTATCATGTGAGCTTTTTTATCCATATGGGTAACAGACCTGTTTCTGGAAAGTATCATGAAACTGAAACTCTATCAGCAAAACTTATTTTTCCATATATTGACATGAAAAAAGAAAAGATACATCTCTACAACATAAGGAGAACTCTACCCATGCGAATTTAACAAGTAAAAAAAAAATGGCAGAAGATACCAAAATATCATCACCATATATTTATAAAAGGAAGGATTCAGGCCCACGTCTTTAGATGTGAGTTCAGTGGACCCTGGAATATCTCATTTAGTTATAAATAGAGAGATGACAGATAAATATAAAATATTTTTGTTTTTATTTTGTTTGAGAAAAATCCACTGAAATTCTGAGTTAAAATGAAATTTTAGAAATTGATATAATAGAATATTGGTCCACAAAATGAACTTTATTTGTCCTAGGAAAAGTGGAAGATAATCTACCAGGGAGATGGAATAAAATACCAGAACTTCTTTCTATACTGATTTTTTCATGTAATTCTTTTTTTATTTCTATTTTAGTTATGCTTTAGTCAGTGTATATAATTTATCAGTAACCAAATAAAATATATTGAGGTGTGCACAAAAAACTTAATCTTTAGAGTACACAGATATTTTAGAGATCACTATAAGTGTACAATTAATATAAAGACATCATTTAGCAATAAACAGACCAATTTCAATCCACACAAAACCAATTTTTAAAAATTTATTAAAAGCTGCACACTAATAATTAAAAATTGACAATGTAAATAATTTCAATAATGAGATCTTTACATTTTCTTAAAATTCACTTCCTGCTTTTCTGAATCCCTATGGTCCTATGATTTCCTACCCAATATTTTAAAGTATCAGTGCATTGCTGTTAGCTTTAAATAACTTCACACAGTACACATGAAATTAGGAGAATACAAAATGATAAGAATGAAATTTCACTCCAAAGCAAAAGCTGAAAGTCATAAACACAGCAAAGCCAAAAGGGCAGGTCCTTGATCAAAGGACAAGTCTTTGCAATTCCAAAATTTACATTAATTCCTCTAGTTATCAATTCAGATAGAATTAAAAACCATATCTTTTAAGAATGTTTGAAGGCAAAATAAAAACGAATTATACAGATAAGGCTTTTTTAACTAATAATTCATTTATATTATGTTAAGCTTCATCTTAAACTCACCTGAAGAGTAAAAAAGGATTATAAGAATACTTTATCGGCTCATAGGAAATAGTAGATGATCAGCACAAGATTCAATAGAGAGCTCTCAAGGGTAAGAGAGTATCCCAATGTGTTTTTTCATCGAAACACCAGTGGAAGGGTCACAGGAAAGTGAAACTCATTTTCAAAATGATCCTAAATGAAACAATGTAATACGGGAAGGACAATAGGTTTTGCTGTCCTGAGTATTATATTGAGACTGCTGTGGCTGCTAATGACAGACTCAAATCAAAATCCAGGCCTATGGGGCCCCAGGGCCATGATCTCTCGAGTCCATAGCTCTTAAACAGGGAGTCCACAGCAGTCACCTACAGGCCTTTAATCAACACATTTACCCAGGTCGCAAGAGCCCAGAGCCTGCCCAGCACCTGGTTAGAAGCATTGCATGCGGCTACCCACAGTGACGTGGAGCGGACAAGCTATGCTTTCCCAAACCTACCATGTTTCTCAAGTCTGGCGACGCTACACTTTCTACCTAGGAAACCCTCTGTGCCTCAAAAATGTCTATTTGTTCTTCTGGAAGTTTCTTTCTAGAAGTAATTTCCTGACCATAGCCCCATCCTACTCACCCCACATCCATATGCTCTTTTATGTCCCACGGTCAAGTTTTAAAGTTCTCCTCAAATAATTCCTGCCTATTCCTTGGTAAATAAAATTCTGCATATTTTGTTTTAAAAGATATATTAACAGAGTTCAGTAAGAAATTAAAATTAATATTAAAAACTTCCAGAGTCTGTCTACATGCAAGCAATGGGTTATAAATATAATGAACTGAAAATTATAAATATTCATTCAAGAGAATCTATGGGGTTTTCCAGAGATATAGTCATATTTTATACAAATAATGTTGAATATGTCATCTGTTTCCTGACATATATGACTCTTCCTTTTTCTTTCTTAATTACATTGACTAGAGTGTGTAGAACACCATTAATAACAGTAAACATGATATCTTTGAGGTTAGTTTTCCCTGAGTTAAGTAGAAATGTTTCTACTGAACCACTATTATTCTCAATACTGTTAAATAAACAGGTTATTAAGGAGGTAGCTATATAATTGTATTCTACTAAGGTGTTTTGTTTTGCTTTTTAAAAAAAAATAGTTATGAAAGTTAGTTTATCAAAAGTTTTTTGGTATTCTTTGAAAAGAACCATATGGTCTTTCTTTATAATCTATGAGTACAGTGTATGATATTAAGAAATTTTCATTTCGTTTTGTTTATGGAGTTCCCATTTTACTGAAAGATAATTTATTATACATATTTGTGAGTTGCAAAGTTGACTATCAGTAGTTGTGTAAAATGTGTGATGGTCAAATCAGGATAGTTAGCTTATGCATCACTGCAAAAGTAATCATTCTTTGTGTCCGTTAACCAATTTCTCATTAATTTCTCATTAATGCCCCCCTCTCTCTCCGTCTCCTCCACTTTTCCATCTCTAGTAACCACAGTTCTGTTTCTTATTGTAAAACAAACTTTACATTTCTAGGTTGAGTTTTACTTGGTTCCATATGTTATTCTTTTAATATAATGTTTAGTTCAAGCTTGTTCAAGATTCTTACACAGAAATTTATGTTAGTAATATTCTATGGCTTTCTTTTTAATATACATGCCATGTTTTAAATGATGTGGTATCAATATGGAATTTTGATATAAAGGCATATTTTCATGCTTTCATTACTAAGCATCTCTTATGCATAGTACTCTGGTGGTCCTGGCTCAGGTGACAATAGATTCTATCTGATCAATGAGACAGATCATTTAATAAACAATATAAATCTCCTTCACCAGGTTCCATTGGTTCCATTCAAGTCTGCGACTTGGTAAGATAACGGAGTCAAGATGAGATATTTTATATGAAGTCATTGTACTTATGTGACTCCTGTGTTTGGCTTTTTTTCCCCCTTCTTCTTCCTCTCTTTCTTTTTTTATTTTCTTCTTTTACACTAACACAATTAAAGCACAATGTTACCTGTATGAGCATCTGAGTCATGCTTCTGGTTATAGGTAAAGCATACTTCTGGGTATAGGTGTTGAAGCTCACAGATTTGTAACTCTGGGCAAGTTATTTAACCTCTCTATGCCTCAGTTTCCTGATATAGAGCATATGAATAAAAACAAAGTGAATGCAATAGTAAAGTTATGGTGAAGATTAAATGACACAATGCGTATAATGCGGTTAACACCTTACAGGTACTTGACAGGGCCATGCCTCCCTTCCCATCTCTCTCCCACCCCTGCCCCTACCCTCTCTTTATGGACATATGTCCATGATCTTTGCTATGTTTTAGGGATGTCTCATTGTCAGGCCTAGAATACTTACCCCCACCAACTGAGTACACATTCTACTATTTGCAAGCACATTAAAATAAAACCAAAAATGATTTTAAAGGAAATTTTATTGATAATAATGAGGTTATACACTGAACTCTGAGACCTAGAACATCTAAAAGTTTATTCACATTCGCATAAATGTACTGCTTGCATGTGTTTTCTTCTGCTAACGTAGGCAACACCCACATAAGCTAGAGGTTATACACTGAACTCTGAGACCTAGAACATCTAAAAGTTTATTCACATTCGCATAAATATACTGCTTGCATGTGTTTTCTTCTGCTAACGTAGGCAACACCCACATAAGCTGCTCATTGACAACACAACATCATCACCTGCATGGCCTACCCAATGCTAACAAGGTAAACTATAATATTTTTCAAAGTAGAAAATGGTACTAACAGTTCTGTAATTGAACACTGAATAAATGTTGAAACAATTAGCGATAACTGTTAACAATAAATCCATGATCTTCCATAAATCATTTGCACCAAGGCATCACCACCTTTTGTCCACATACTGTATTTTGTCAGAAAAATTGCTGATGACACTATTAAAATAATACTGTTCTCAACTGTTTTACTGAAAGTCACTTGAAATGGCAACAGGCACTATTCTGTGTTGTCCAGGGCAGCACAGTACTGTTAATCCTCAAAGTACACAAAGCAATTTTTTTTTTTTTCCTCCTTATTTTGTCTTTTTTCGTGACCGGCAACGGGATCGCAACCCTCGGTGCTGCGCCCGCACCTGGCTCAGCCAGTGAGCGGCCGGTCTGTATGTGGGATCTGAACCCTCGGTGGGAGCGCCGCCGCGCTCCCAAGCGGTGCACTGTAGCAGTGCGCCCCCGGGCCGGCCCAATTTTTTATCACACCAGTCTAACAGATTTTACAAATGATGCTGCTTATATAACACATACATACAATCATGGGTAAATAGCTCCTGAATTATTTCTGCCAACACTTGGCTTTTGTTACTAATGTGGTACATACTAAATATGTGAATATCTGTAATAATAAAAAAATTGTTTAGTTAGAAGGATCTGAAAGATGATCTAAGTTAATTCCTTCCATTTACAATGATAACGTGGACTTTAAGAGAGAAGTGAAATAACTTGCTTCGAGCCATGTAAGCAAAGAGTGCTCTGAGTTAGCACTAGATTGCAGGCCTGCTGATTGTTAATTCAATGCTCTTTTCAACACAACCTATTGTCTCCTTACAGCCAATGGGAACATCAGCATTGTGGTCTGGAGACACTGGGAAGCACTTCTGAGAAGCAGATGACAGACAACGGAGATAGCCAAAGGAATGCTGCTGAGTGCATTTGGCCTCTCCCTACCACTCAACTTTTCACATCAAGACTTCCTAAAATAATTCCACGCCAGCCAACCCTGAACTACTTTAATTCCTTCCCCGAATGCTGCAAACTCTCTTCCCAACAAGGCTACTTCCTTTTTCTCTACGCTTTTTTAAAAAAATTTCCTCTGCCAGAAACAATCTTCCTCCTCCTTGTCTAGCCCTAGCTAATTCCTACTTATCCTGAGGCTGCAACTTGAATGTAAATTCCTCAAGGTAAACTTCCCTGATCCTTGCTAGTTCCTATCATGTGCACCTGTTACGATGTTCCCATAACAGGCTTGCTTTCCCCATAACAGCATTTAGCAGATGTTCCTATTATTTCTTATTTATTTGTCTGCCTCTGTGACAGACTATAAATTCCAGCAGGGACAGGGATTGTTTTTTGTTTTTTCATTTTAACCTTTACCATAACTTTACCTTATCTACAAGACCTTTTAGATAATCAAACTCAAAGATGCTAGCCCACAGGAAAAGTCCTTCATTTTCATAGTATCACACTCATTTATGAAAAGATAATGCTATTTCTTCTTCCTAATGCAAATCCTTGTAACCATGCCCTTCCTGCCCGGTTGCAGAAATAAAACTTTTGATGATCTTGTCTCTTTACTATATATTTCACCTCTTCCTCTCAACTGGATCCTTCTAGTGGTTTTTTTATTCTTTTTCTTTTAAAAATTTTATTATTATGGTAAAATATACATAACACAAAGTTTACCATTTTAACCATTTGTAAGTGCACAATTCGGTGACATAAGTATACTTGCACTGTTGTACAACCATCACCACTATCTATCTCCAGAACTTTCACCAATGGTTTTTCAACATACTCAAGCATCTTCCACCTAAAATTAAAACACAGAACTATCTGGCACCTCATCTTCCCCCAGTGATACCCTTTCCCTGTATCTTCAAAGTCAACTTTATAATCGCATGGTATTCTTTTCTCACTAATCTCTAACTCTTAATTACTCCAGTTAGGATAAGTGCATCATCATTCTTGCAAAATGGTCTCAATAAGTCAGTAATAGTTCTCCATATTGATGAATTCGAGAAGCGCTTTTCAATTCTCAAAAGCACAATGAACTGTCCACCACCCCTTCCTCCTCTGCACTTCTCCCCTCCCTTCCCTGGCCCAGGTTACTCCTTGTTTCCCTCTTGACCCTGTAGCTGCTTCTTTTCTATATCCTTTGTATGTTCTGCCTACACAAAACCACTCAATATGGCTCCCTGAAGGCTCTCCTCTGGGTCTTCTCCCTACTTCGTACTACAGTTTTTCCTCCCCCACATAATCTTCTCCCTGTCCTTGGCTTTGGTTACCACCTATGAATTTTGGATTCACATATTTATATGTAATGGTTTAGCCAAAAACATTTCCTTTGAGCTTGAATAAGTATTGAAAATTGTTTTCTGATCATTCCCTACAAATGCCTCAAACTCCACATATTCCAAATCAAACTCTTACTATTCCCCCAAGTATGTTTTCTTCCTATGTTCTCTACTTCAATGAATGTCACTCTCATTCAACCTGTTACGCCTTCGTTAGCTAGAACTCAATTTTGAACCTCCCACTCCTCCCACCCCCATGCCTTTGATTACCAGTGCTAAGATTTTACTTTCCAAATTTCCCTCTTAAAGCATCCTCTTTTGCAGTGCCACCATCCTAAATCTAGCATCATCTCCCCTCCAGAATGTTCCAATAGCCATCTAATTGGCTTATCTACATTCACTATGGCTCCAATTCAATACTTTCTTTCACCACACTGCAACATGCACTCCCACATCTCAGCCCAAAGACCACACAAGACCTTTTCATTGCTCCCAGAATAAAGACAAAGCCACTTAACAAGTCTTGCATGCTCTGATCCCCTGCCTACATTTCAGCACCAACTTATATCCACTTACCAGTCCCTCTCTAAGCACCAGTCATCTTGGCCTTCCTTCAGCCCTTTGTTCTCAGTGTCATCTTGCCCAGCCCCTTCTCTGTGTTATTCTATCTGCCTGGGGAGATCCCCTGTCTTCCTTATATTTTAAATAGATAATTCCTGCCCATCCTTTAGAAGGCAGATCAAATGTCACTTGTTAGGAGGAGCCACCACAGCTAGATCAAAGCTCACTATTAGTTTTCATACTATCGAGTACATCTTCTTCATAGCAGCTACCACATTACTACTAATTTTCTATTTGTTTAATTTATATGTACCCCCACTTCAAACCCTTCATTTGATGCAGCGATCATGATTTTTGCTCACTGTTATATCCCCTCCACCTGAGTACCTTGAATACAGAAGGTACTTAATAAATAAGGGTTGAAAAAAATAATAGATACATGAATAGAGAAGTGAATTGCAGGGCCCTAAAAAAATTTGTTGAAAAGGCCCATTCTTTCAACAAATAATTGCTGAGTACCCATTATGTGTTAGGCAGTGTCCAAGACATTGGGCAATAACTAAAGTTTATTATCACTTCCTAGTGGCAGATATAGTGCCCAGAGCTTTGAGTGATCAGGCATGTTTTCCGTTAGTTTCACAGAAAAGTTGTAAGATAGATACCCATATTAGGCTTAATTTACAGATAAAGAAACTAGGGCTCAAAGAAGTTTTATGATTTGCTTACGGTCACTTAAACAGCAAGTAAAAGAGAGAGAGTAAAATCAAGGTCCGTCAAACTCCAGAGTCTGATCAAGCTCCTTGAATGAGTAATGATATTCATACATTTCAAACATAACACTATGTTTGCACTATCAATTTCATGAACATAAAGTTATTTAAAAGCGAATATTAGGTGCACCTCTTTGCCAATACTAACTCAAAACTTCATTTGCTTTAGATTCACAAATCTACTGAGTATAATAAAGGGGTCACTACATACCTAAAATCTATAAATAAATATACTTCAGTGGTTACCTCTTTGCCAATACTAACTCAAAACTTCATTTGCTTTAGATTCACAAATCTACTGAGTATAACAAAGGGGTCACTACATACCTAAAATCTATAAATAAATATACTTCAGTGGTTATAACAACTAATACAATCATTCCATTAGTAAAGATGCTCCCTTTTGGCTTGAGCAATTGTACAATGAACACATCTGTGAAATCCCACAAAACATGGTTCTTCTTCCAAATGTAACTAAATAATTGCAGCGATTGACACAAATGTTGCAGGACACCACATTTTTTTTGCAAAAGGCCATAGCACCGGGCATTATATCAGATGACAGCAGGATGTTGCACCAAGCATTTCAAAGAATACTGGGAACATCCCAAGTCCTACTTAACCTCATACTGATGGTTGAATAAGTAAGTCACTAAGGTATACAGTCTATTATTCCCCAATTGCTGAACATCCACTGACCAGTGCTCTGGTATCTTTAGAGGGCAATGATGTTGCAAATTAAAACAGTAAAGGGACCATTTTTCCTACCCCCAAAATTGGCAAAGGTTTTTTTTTTTTTTT
>NW_007733548.1:156696-157211 GCF_000696425.1 Galeopterus variegatus
TATTTCCATTTTCTAGGACTTCAGCTCAAGGAAATAGCTAGAGACCTAGAAGAAGATATATTTACTCATTCACATTCTATAATTCATTTCACCACACTCATTTTATCCCTTTATTCAACAAATAATTATTAGACATCTTCTCGACACAAAAAGGAGTCAGACAAATTCTGCACTCACAGTTCTAGTAGAGAGCCACAAAAGAAATCAGACAACTCCAATTGGGAGTTACAGAAGTGGCAGAGCATTCCCTGCAGATGGTGGGGATCTCCAATACATAACTCCAAGTATGCATTAGTCAGATAATAGGGAGACAGAAATGGGGACAACATCCCAGTCAGATGGTCCACTCAGAGAGAGAAAAAGCAGTACACTGAGGGGTCAATCATATTAAACAATTCTCACAACAGAGGACTGTTGCAGAAGGCAAAGAGCAATAGATTTCAAAAGCTTTAACAAGTCAAATATGCATACATCTCTCTCATACACACACAATCTCTTTCACACACACTCACATA
>NW_007733549.1:0-1397 GCF_000696425.1 Galeopterus variegatus
AAAATTTATTGAAACTAATGAAAATAATGATACATCATACCAAAATCTGTGGGATACTGCACAAACAGTAATAAGGGGGAAATTTATTGCATTAAATGCTCACCTCAGAAGAATGGAAAGATGGCAAGTGAACAACCTAACGCTGTACCTTAAAGATCTATGAAAACAAGAACAATCCAAACCTAAAGTTAGCAGACGGAAAGAAATCAAGATCAGAGCAGAACTTAATGAAATTGAAACCCCCCCCAAAAAACAATACACAAGATCAATGAAACAAAAAGTTGGTTTTTTGAAAAGATAAATAAAATTGATAAACCATTAGCATGGCTAACAAAAAAGAGAAGAGAGAAGATTCAAATAACAAAAATTAGAAATGAAAAAGGTGATATTACAACTGATCCATCTGAAATACAAGGAATCATTCGAGACTACTACGAACAACTATACGACAACAAGTTTGAAAATCTGGAGGAAATGGATAAATTTCTGGACAGACACAAGCTCCCAAAACTGAGCCATGAAGATGTAGAAAATCTGAACAGACAAATAACAATAAAGGAGATTGAAGCTGTTATCAGGAAGCTTCCAACAAAGAAAAGCCCAGGAGCAGATGGATTCACAGCAGAATTTTACCAAACATTCAAAGAGGAATTGACACCGATTCTTTACAAACTATTCCAAAAGATTGAAACAATGGCAAATCTCCCAAACTCATTCTATGAAGCAAACATCATCCTGCTACCAAAACTAGGTAAAGATATAACCAAAAAAGAAAACTACAGGCAAATATCCTTGATGAATATAGATGCAAAACTCCTCAATAAAATACTAGCAAACAGAATACAACAACACATACGTAAAATTATTCACCATGATCAAGTGGGATTCATCCCAGGGATGCAAGGTTGGTTCAACATACGCAAATCAATAAATGTGATACACCATATTAATAAAATCAAACACAAGGACCATATGATCATCTCTATAGATGCTGAAAAAGCATTTGATAAAATTCAACACTCATTCATGACAAAGTCCCTCTATAAGTTAGGTATAGATGGAAAGGATCTCAACACAATTAAAGCCATATATGATAAACCCATTGCCAATATCATCATGAATGGGGAAAAGCTGAAAGCTTTTCATTTAAGAACAGGAACCAGACAAGGATGCCCACTCTCACCACTCCTATTAAACATAGTGTTGGAAGTACTAGCCAGAGCAATCAGAGAAGAGAAGGAAATAAAGGGCATCCAGATTGGAAAAGATGAACTCACACTGTCCCTGTTTGCAGATGACATGATCCTATATATTGAACAGCCTAAAGCATCTACATAAAAACTCTTGGAGGTGATAAATGATTTCAACACAGTAGCAGGATACAAAATCAACACACA
>NW_007733549.1:2296-22961 GCF_000696425.1 Galeopterus variegatus
ACTGTTTCACGGTGTATATTTAATTCTTTAATCCATTGTGGGCAAGGGTGCTCACCATACACTAAAGTCAACTCAAAATGGATTAAAGAATTAAATATACACCGTGAA
The DNA here is from genome assembly GCF_000696425.1 of Galeopterus variegatus. Classification (NCBI taxonomy): domain Eukaryota; kingdom Metazoa; phylum Chordata; class Mammalia; order Dermoptera; family Cynocephalidae; genus Galeopterus; species Galeopterus variegatus. The sequence continues at coordinate 2,405 of NW_007733549.1, forward strand.
ACAGTAAAACTTCTTAAAGAAAACATAGGAGAAACACTTCAGCAAATAGGTCTGGACACAGACTTCATGAATAAGACCCCCAAAGCACGGGCAACCAAAGGAGAAATAAACAAATGGAATTATATCAAACTAAAAATCTTCTGTACAACAAAAGAAACAATTAACAGAGTTAAAAGACAACCAACAGAGTGGGAGAAAATATGTGAAACAAGTCAGGCACAGAAAGAGAAATACCACATGTTCTCACTTATTGGTGGAAGCTAAAAATAAATAAATAAATTCACACGCACACACAAAAAAACTGGGGGGGGGAGAAGACTTAACAACTACAACTCCTTGAAGTTGATATGACAAGCAAACAGAAAGGACATTGTTGGGTGAGAGGGAGGAAAGGGAGGAGGGAGGGGGGGTTTTGGTAATGGGCCACAATAATCACCCTCATTGTATATCGACAAAATAAAATTAAGAAAAAAAAGAAACAAGGAATAATATTTGAGAGGCAGATAAATGATTATCCAAGAATATAAATGGGAAATAGATGAAATACGCAGCCAAGCTCTAATTAACCAGCATCTATTATTCAGCATAAAACAATCCTAAAAGTTAGTAAAGAAACCTTGAAAAGTCAAAATAACTGAACAATGCAAAGTTGCACTTAGGCCTACCATTGTAACAATGCAACCTGGTTTTAACTGTCTTTTTTATTTTATTTTATTTTGTCAATATACAATGTGGTTGATTATTGTGGCCCATTATTGAAACCTCCCCCCCCTTCCCCCTCCTTCCCAACAATCTCCTTTCTGTTGCTTGTTGTATCAAATTCAAGGAATTGTAATTGTTGTGACTTCTTCCCTCCCCCAGCAGTGGGATAGCTGGGTCATATGGCAGATCTATCTGCAACAGTTTGAGGAATCTCTATACCATTTTCCATAGAGGCTGCACCATTTTGCAGTCCCACCAACAATGTATGAGAGTTCCTTTTTCTCCGCAACCTCGCCAGCATTTATCGTTCAAAGTCTTTTGGATTTTAGCCATCCTCACTGGGGTGAGATGGTATCTCAGTGTAGTTTTGATTTGCATTTCCCGGATGCTGAGTGATGTTGAGCATTTTTTCATATGACTGTTGCCCATTTGTATATCTTCCTTAGAGAATTGCCTACTTAGCGCTTTTGCCCATTTTTTGATTGGGTTGCTTGCTTTTTTCTTGTAAAGTTGCTTACGTTCCTTGTATATTCTGGATATTAATCCTTTGTCGGATGTATAATTTGCAAATATTTTCTCCCACTCTGTTGGCTGTCTTTTAACTCTGTTAATTGTTTCTTTTGCTGTGCAGAAGATTTTTAGTTTGATATAATTCCATTTGTTTATTTTTCCTTTGGTTGCCTGTGCTTTTGGGGTCGTATTCATGAAGTCTGTGCCAAGTCCTACTTTCTGAAGTGCTTCTCCTATGTTTTCTTTGAGAAGTTTTATTGTTTCAGGGTTTATATTCAATTCTTTAATCCATTTTGAGTTGACTTTAGTATATGGTGAGAGGTATGGGTCTAGTTTCATTCTCCCGCATTTGGATATCCAGTTCTCCCAGCACCATTTGCTGAAGAGGCAGTCTCTTCCCCAGTTTATAGGCTTGGTGCCTTTGTCAAAGATCAGATGGCTGTAGGTGTGTGGGTTGATTTCTGTTTTCTCTATTCTATTCCATTGATCAGTGTGTCTGTACCATGCCAGTACCATGCTGTTTTGGTTGGTTTTAACTGTCTTTTGCAGCAATAGCTTAGAAGTTCATGAAATTAGAATGTCTCCATCTAATAATGTAGGTGATCCAAATGACATACTCTACTCTACATTTTCACAAAAGCAAAACATCAGACACAAATGAAACACTGAAAAGAAACTGTTATAACTGATTTGAAGTTTAAAAAACGTTTTGAATTCTGAAAGTTAAGGCATACTAAAAAGACAGAATTTGAAGCAAATTTAGGAAAGAATAGGTGCTTCAAATTTGATTCATAAAGAATTTTAGAGGCAGGCAGACAAACTACATTGCTCAGAAAGCAGCTTATAGGATTTGTCTTAAGAATTAGTTCAGAATTAGTTTCCAAAGAATCACCTACAGTAAAATCACAAAAATCAGACAATCTGCTAGTTTGTAGCCCCCAAAATTCATATGTTGAAACCCAATCACCAATGTATTAGGAGGTGACTAGGTCATGAGGACAGAGCCCTTATAAAAGAGATCCCAGAGAGCTCCCTTGGCCCTTCCACTATGTGAGGTTACAGCAAGATGGGCCACCACAAGGCACTAAATCTGCTGACAGCTTTATGTTAGACTTCCCAGCCTTCAGAACTATAGGATATAAATTTCTGCTGTTTATGACCTACCCAGTTTACAGTACAGACCCTTGGTATCTGCGAGGGATTGGTTATGAGATCCTCCGAGGTTACCAAAACCAGGATGCTCAAGTACCTTATATAAAATGGCACAGTATTTATGTATAACCTATTTACATCCTTCTGTATACTTTAATTCATCACTAAATTACCTAAAATACTCAATACATTGTAAATGCTAGGTAAATAGTTGTTATACTTCTAAAATTTGCATTATTTTTTCTTCTTGTATTTTTTTTTCCCGAATATATTTTCAATCCACAGCTGGTTGAATCTGTGGATGTGGAACCCACGGATCTGGAGGCATGACTGTATTTTGTCACTGCAGTCCAAATAGACTAACACAGTATCCTAATTACTTTCAATCAAGGTGTGTAAAGTATGCTGTACATAAGACAAAACTACATAGCATGTATTATAAGCATTTAAATAAAATGCTTCCATCAAAAATAATCAGAGCAAAAACAAAAAATTCTGTAGGTAAAGGTACTGATTTTCAGGTGTTCAGAAAAATGAGTTCATTTACTATCCATTTTGTAAACACAGGGTATAACTAAACTACTACTGAACAATGACTAATAAAGGACATTAATACTCGAAAATATGACAAAAGATTCTCTCAATGAAAATAAAGTGCTCTCAAAAATAAGTCTCAACATTAAATCATGATTTCTAGATTTAGATAGAGAACTTTAAAAAAAATTACCATATTACAGGTTGAGAGTTAGGTGTTTTCTACCTGCTTTTCTGTGAGTAGGCTATTTACTAAAAAGCTTCACACTTCAGTTGAGTAAAAAGGTAGCCACCACTAGTTCTGGCTAGTCCAAGTGGAGATGTGTTAAGAGTAAAGTACCCAATGGATTTTAAAGATTTAATATAAAAAATGCAAAGTATCTCATTAATAATGTTTTTATATTGGTTATTTTGTTAAAATTAATTACATTTGTTTCTTTTTACTTAAAAAAAAACACACAACCTAGTTTTGTTTTTTACAATTTACTATTAGAAAAATTTAAATTATATCTGAGGCTCATATTATATTTCTACTGGACTGTGCTAAGCTAAGCCAATGCAAGGCAAAAACAGTCTGAGTTAACATGACACTCAGAATAGGCAGTTTGCACAAAGATTAGGAAATGGGGGCTGGGGAGTCTGAGATCTTGACTTCTGCACTGACTAACTGTGTGAGCAAGGGCAAGTTACATTACCTTTCTGAATCTGTTTCCTCATCTATTAAGCGATATAGAAAGTTAAGAGCAGTCTGTTCTACCACAAAAAAAAAAAAGTTTCTTTAATGTGAATTAGCTTTTGCACAATTGGTAAACAGAGAAAAGATGCTATATTATATATATTCCTTCCCAGCATGTTAGTGATTTGAGGTGTGATCAGAGGCGAACTTCCTAAAATCAAAATTAATGCTTTAGTAATATGTAAAAACTTTAAGGAAAAAAACCTGAAAACCCCCCAGTGGTTTCTTCCTTTGGTTTAAGAAGCAGATGTTTAGTGGCTTTGAGTATCACTAGATTTTCCACTATGTCAAACAATCTGGGAAGCTCCTTGTGTAGATGAAAAAGCTAGAGATTTATCTTTTTTAAAAAACTGACTGATAAGTAAGGCTACTTCAAGACTGAAATTTGAATTTTTTTTTTTCTTTTTTTTCCTTTTTGTTTTTCGTGACCGGTAATGGGATCGCAACCCTCGGTGTCGCGCCCGCACCACGCTCAGCCAGTGAGCGGACCGGTCTCTATATGGGATCCGAACCCTCAGTGGGAGCGCCACCGCGCTCGCAAGCGCCGCACTCAACTGAGTGCGCCACCGGGCCGGCCCCTGAAATTTGAATTTTGATAAAACTGGTCTGTCTATACTAGGTTCAATTGTACTAGTATATTTATTAGGGTTATGATTTTTGTTAGGGCTTTTATATAATTTCATAAATTTTGAATGGTATTTTTCCCCATATGCCCTGTTACTTTAGTGTATTATCTTACAGAATATAAGGATTTCTAGCAACATATATATGACATTATAGCAGAAACACCTGTATATTATATACTGTCATTCCAAACTGCCCTTTAATTCTGAATTTTAAATTTTTATTAACTGAGAGAATACTTTAACTTACACAATGCTATAGTCTGTTAGTATAGGAATATAGGCTAGTCAGTAAAATCAATGAATATTTTATTGAATTTTGTCTTTATTTTATAAAGAAGAAAAATTTATGATTCTAACACTAGCAGTAAAGAATACCAAATTTAATACAAATGAGAGAACAAGAGATATATGTGTAACTATTTGGTCTTTGCTCACTAGACTGAAGTTATCTGGATTGCATACTTAATGAAAAAATTATTGAAAGACACATATAAAATGCTGGAAATATTCGTTAAAGATTTTCTAAAATGTGATATGTAGTTTAGAAGATTATTTTTGAGTTCTCTGGATATGGAATCCACATCTGACTTTTTGTACACGTTTTCAGGAATACACTGTGTATGAAAGTAGGGGCTATCTATCTCAGGATTTTTGTGAAGCTTAAGTAAAATAATGTACATAAGAGATTTAGCAACATTTGGCAAATAGAAAATTCATAAAAGTGGAAACTATTATTATTATATAGTTCAGAGTGAATTAAAAAAACTGCAGAAGTCTTTTTCCCACCTAATGAGGGCTTACATATAGATAGAACATGCAGTTAAGTATAACATTTTATCTGAAAACAAATTTTCAGAATTATAGCAATAAGGGATCAATGTCTGAAAGTCTTAAAAAATACAACGCGGTTGGCAATTTTGCCAAGGCTACACACAAGTCAAAAAGCACAAATGAATGATTTAATTTCACAAACTTCACTCTAGGAAAAAGATTTTTTAATCTATCAGAACAACAACAAAAAACCCAAGCCTAATTGTTTATTCTTACCATTTGAAGACCAAATTAGCATTTGGTTAGTAATAAAAACACAAGTTTTGATGAAAGTAGCATTTCTCTCTTCGAAAAAATTAAAAAAAAAAAGAACTTAAGCAGGTATAATAAAGTTATATTGTACTGTTGGAATTGCCTTTCTATGAGTTAATACTGATTTTTAAAGTCAGTGTTTCTTGGGTGATGGCGGAGCAATGAGAGGGAAAGTGACTTCTTTTCCTTTTTCTGATAATTCTCCCTTTCCCACAACAGCAGCTGATTCTTATTTCTATAGGAAAATGCCTATACATACAAGAAAATATCCTGTTAATAATTTTGATACCCACTCAAATTACTGTTCTAAGATGATGATTTCCTATACAAATAACTGGAAACAATTAAAAATATGTTTTCTGGTTCTGTTTAAGAATGAGAATGGAAACTAATGTTTTCCCTTGGAGTACTCTGAGTATTTCCCATACGCTCACCTTTAAGAGTGGGCTCTAAAAGCAAAGCGACAGGGAAGGCGTGATCAGATCAGGACCCACTTTTGGAAAAGAGAAAAGGGAGAAAGGAAGAAAGAAAACAAACAACTCTTTCGGCAGTGGTTCTCAAAGCAGCAATAGCATCACCGAGAACCTGTTGGAAATACAAATTATCAGGCCCACCCCAGTCCTGCAGAATCAGAAACTGAGTGGGGTCCAGGAACCTGTATTTTCACATACTCTCAGGGGATTCTAATGCATGCCCGAGTTTGAGAACCACTGCTTTAGGGAATCCTTCTGACTTTATCACCACAGAGGATTCTGAGGTGTCTCTTAGAAAACTTTAAAATTTTAACTCTTTAAAAATACTTGTTTAATACAAATTTATGGAAAGATCATTAGAAACTCAACCCTAAGCCAACAATCAAATGAGGATTTAAGTTTTTGCTTGAACTAGTTCTTTGTTTCCTGTATGGTTTACCTACTTTTGAAATTAAAAAAATAAAATTCTAAGTGTAGACAATGCTAGAGTCCAGTAGGTTGGCAGGCATGGCTGCTTGCCTTATCATAAAGCACAGATCTTGGGTTAGTTCCCAACTTCGCAAGACCAAGAGCCCAATGTTACTTCAGGTAGAAGAAAGCAGGTCCTGGGAAACTAAATCAGAAGGGGCTTAATGATAACTAGAATGTTAACTTTTTAATTTATTTTGAGAAATATAACTGCTGAGAAGACTAAAATATCCAGATCTACTGTTCTTTCTCTTATGGGACTAGCTACACAGAAAATCAAATTACTATCAGCAGATTGAAGATACACTGCTTCAGCACAGAGTTCGGTGCTCTCACTTGCTAGTGACACTATCTCCAAAAGTCTGGGGCACCCCCTCATCAACAGGCTTCTTGTCTCCCGATTAAACTCTTACATGGGTGGTTCCTGTCCATATTCCATTTAGCCTGTTATTCTTCCATTTGGAAAAGGCCTTAGGCATGCTACAAAATAACTAAAGAGGTTACACTGTAACCTTCAGACATGGGAAACATTCTGGATCCTTAAATCACCCATTCATCAAAAGGCATTAACCAAATACTTATGTGGAAAAGGAAAACATTGAGACAATTCCAGCCCTCAAAAAACATATAGTCTAGAAGAGAGGGAGGGAGGAGTAGAAAAACAAACACAAGTAGATAATTATGAAACAACGCACTAAATGCAATGATACAGATATGCACTGAATATTATGGGAAACTCCCAGGTGCTACACCTAGAATGGGGTGGGGAGGGAGTTCTGGAAGGTCTTGTCCCAGGAGATGGTGTCCTCCGTGGACTGGGGTGGTTGGTGGAGGATGTGGAAGGATACAATTCATTTACAAACGACTGCAAATGATTTTAATCAAGTTAATAGTGATATAGGCTTCTATTTCATGAAATGAAAACTTCTAATTTTAACCTAAATTGTGTACTAAGTGAGGCATTAAATCTTCTGTGCAGTTTCAAAGTAAATTTGGTGGAAATATGTCAAAGTTGGTGAAAACACCCTAACTATGGCTTAGTACACATATAAGAAAAACTGTTTTGTTTAAATTACTTTCGATAGATACAGAAAGAGTAACTAACAGTGTTTACCAAGTAGAGGTCCCAGGATTGAGCTTCGGTCATTTGGCACAATTTTTATTTGACAGTAACTTATTTTAACAAAGTTAATGCTACTCTCATTTCAACTGTGATCTTGCAAGGTTTTTGAAAGCAGTTTGTTCCACCAAGGAGGAATAAAAGCAGACAATTTTTCATTGCTTTTCAGTTGAATACTGCAGGGAAAAAGGCAAACAAAAAGAGGAGAAGCAGGAAATCCTATTAGATAAGTTAACCTAGATTCTCTAGCTTCCTTTTTTAAATCTCTTGCTACGAGATTTAACCATAACAATTTCCTGCAAGTCAAAGACTTCGGGAAAATAATTACAGTGGAAAACAAAACCTAAATCGTCCTTGCGTCCTCATTTCAAAGCGAGTTAAAGTAGACGGGATGCGGATACTCCGGCCCCTGGCACTGCCTCAGTTCACAAGTTAGCACGTCGCGCTAGGGTGGCTCCGAGGGATCTCCTCCGACCTCCCTCTCACCCCTCAGAGGAGCCTGAATGCACCACGGAGCCCCTCCCCTCCTTACGGTTCCGGCAGGTCCCGACGCCAGGGCTTTGTCTGACCTGTTCCACCTCCCACCTAGCACCAGGACGCTCGCTCCTCACGCAGGGCTGCGCGGGCGCATGCGCAGCGCCAGCCCAGCCAACCAACTGTGCGCCGCTGGGCCCGTCGCTCCCACCTGCCCTCGCTCCACCTGGCTGCTGGCTTGGACGGGCTCCTACCCGCGGTGCTCTCTGAGAAGTTCCCGCCCCTGAAGTCTCAGCTAGGCGCGCAGGGCTCTGCCCCACAACCTCTCCTCACCCGTGCCTGCCGCGGCGGCGGCTGGTCACTCGAGGTGAACCCGGGCAGGGAGACGGGCCGCAGGTCGCGCGCCCATTGGCTGGGGCATGCCGGGCCTTCCTCCAAAGAGCGCCTGCGCGCAGCCAGAGGCGTGGGTTGAACCATCAGCGGCACCGTGACCCGCGCGGACTTCCGGGCCCGGGGCCACCGCTGCGCCTGACCCGCGCCCCTCCGCCCTCTTACCCGCCGCACTGAAGGGCTCCACGCTCTCCGCTGAAAGCTTTAAGGAGGTGCGAGTGAGCACTCCGAGATGTGTAGGACCGGGCCAGAGGGAGTCTGAAAATGATTGACCAGCAGGTGGTGGGGCCTGGCCAGAGGGTCGGTGGAAGGGCGGGGCACCAAGGGGACCCAGGACGCGCGGGCTCCTGCGAGGTGCTGGAAGCGTCTGGAGTACAGGCGCATGCGCTGGGCCGTCCCCCGCTTCCCTGCCCCCGGCAGCCCTGGGAGGGGGCGAGGCTATGCCGAGTTTACGGAGCAGAGGCCCTAGCCTGGCTCAGTCGAGAGCCCTAGACTTTAAATGTATCATTGGAGTATCGCCACTGGTTGTCCTTACATTAGTAAACCTAACGTTTAAACATTTCTTTCCACCAGTTTGCATTTTCCTTGACGTAGGCCCCTTCAATATCTGGCTATTTTTCGCGTTAAGCCTTCTCCACTGTCAGCGTGGGCTTTTCAGTACTAGGCAATTTTCTGTATTGTTCTGTTGATGTTGCTTTTAACAAAACACCTGAGACTGGGTGATTTATAAAGAAAAACAAAATTTATTGCTTAGTTTCTGAGGCTGGGAAGTCCAAAGTCCATTTGGTGGCGGCAAGTGACCCAGGGGTCTCACATTGCAGACGGTGGAAACAGTAAAAGGCAGACTCTCCTCTTCTTGTAAAGCCCTCAGAACCACGCCCCTGACCATCATTTTTTATCCATTCACTACTGCAAGGTCCTACAATCCAATCACCTCTTCAAGGCTCCACCTTTCAATTACCGTAATAGAATTTCCCACCCTCTTAACAGTCACAGTGCGGGCTGTTTCTAATACATAAAACTTGGGGGACACAATTCAAGCTTCAGGGAATTTGGGGGAGACATAATTCAATCCACTACCATTACAGAACTTTGATTTCCCCCGAGAAACTGCCACAGATGAAATTAGGCAAATACAATAACTATTCTTTTCCCTGTTCTACCCTTCGGCGCTGATGACAGGCAAACAATGCCTCTAAATGTTCCAGTGTTAAGGCTGGCGACTTTTTGTCAGAAACCAGTTCGGTCACGTGTGATACATTCCATCCAATCCCATTTTTCCTAAAAGCTTAACTTAGCCCTTCTCCCTTGCATCTTCAACTTCTCTAATACATCTCGTAACCAGCATTTTAATGGTCTCATATTTCTTTAATTTCTTTCTCAGTGTTTCCGTTTCCATTTGTAGAAAATTTCTAATTGTCCTCTTATTTATAATTCTCCATTTGAGCTCAAAGGCACCTCAAGCTGAGGCCTCAAATTGATCTCCAAACCTAATCCATTAGGTGCCCCACTCAAGTAATGACAGTTATGGTCACCCAGTTCATTCATATTAAAGGACTGGGCATCTTTCTTGACGTCTCCTTCTGCCTCACTTCCCATAACTCATTTGTGATAGTATTCATTTCACATTTCATCCACAGTCATAAGGCATTCTGCTAAGTGCTAGGATTTAACTTTCCTGGGCTTGTGAGGTTACAGACTTATTCCAATGATGCAGCCATTACCATATTTTGAGAACTCCCCCCCCCCAAATACTTTTGGTGCCCTTAATCACAAGTTACTCTTTTATCACTCACCTTATTCAGACATTTTTCTCTAAATGATTTTAAATTATGGTCTAAAATATCAAATTAAAGATGAGGATTACTACCTTGGAGAACGTATGACAGATTCTGAAAATGACTTCAGAAGAGTTTTAACTTCCTAAGGTGGTTTGAAAGGAACAATCCTTGTTTAGGTATTTAAGTTCTGGTATATTTAAAATATTGTTTTCTTTAGTCATACCTAATATAACATACATAAATTACAAATTTTCAAAAATACAGTATTCCAAGATACACTATTGAATACACTTGGAATACTATGGTACTCCAAGATACAAGGAAAACTATTCTGAAGGTAATTTAAAGTTTCTTGGTATGATTCAGAAAGTACTCTGAAATTTTAATGTTTGACTCATTTTTCAGTATTATTTTACTTTTCTCAATTACAGACATAAAATAGTTTGAGACTGGACTGAGTACACACTAAACCTATTTCATATCCTCAAAGCTTTTTCTGAAATTCCAGTTACCTGCCTGCATATTTCCTTTCTTATCTCTTTCTCTCATTAAATGATGCACAATACTCAGTTTGTGGTTTTTCATTGCTTGGATTTCATAATAAATAGGGATTTACCATAGATTCTCCTAAATTAAAGTCAAAAAGTGACTTGAAAAATCATTTCTCGGTGTGGATAAAACCATTTCAAATTGCATACATTAATACAAGTTTTTAGTTCTTGAAAGCTATGTATTACAACTTACTGTAAGTCAAAGTGCAAAAGCTGAATCTAGTGAAAACTTTATTTTTATTGACTTATTTTCAACAATGATTACGTGAACTTAAAAAAAAGTTTTTATTAACTAATGGTTACTGAAAAGCCAAACCTTTCCAGCCCACTTCATATTCTCTGTCAACCATTTCAGGGCAGAACAATGTTCCAGATTATAAACTTGTTCCTTATTAACATTGATGGTCATGTGCTTAATGAAAAGCTTTGGATCCGATATATGAGCAGCCATAATTAACCTTTCTACTGCAGCTTGATAATCATCCTTGCTCCGAGATTTGTTTTCTTCACACCTACAAAAGGAATACCTCACAAAGTCAGAAACTCTGAAAAGCAGCTGTATGGGTTATTCAAAAAATAGTCACTCATATTTATTGGTACTAAGCTATGACAGTCTTTTCACCATATTCTTCTAAAAGTGGTGCTGTGGTTTGAATGTCCCCCTAAGCTCATGTTGGAACTAACCTTCAATATGGGGGTGGAAGGCGGTGCCTTTAAGAGGTGACTGGATCTTGAGAACTGTGCCCTCATGAATGGATCGATCCATTCATAGGGTAATTGGGTTGATGGTTTAATGGGTTGTCATGGGTGTGGTTCTGATGGCTTTATAAGGAGAGTGAGAAAGTTTGCTCTCTTGCTCAGCCTATTCTTGTCATGTGACACCCTGTATTGCTGGTAGAGTCACCACCAAGAAGAAGGGTCTTACCAGACTTGGACTTCCCAGCCCCAAACCACGAGAAATAAATTTTGTTTCTTTATAAATTACCCAGTTTCAGTTATTCTGTTATAAGCAACAGAAATGGACTAATACAAGTGACTTTCAAACATTTTTGATCATGACCCACAATAAGAAAGGCATTTTATATTATGACCCGCTATACACCTTCATTCATAAAAAATGAAATAGACATTTCACGAAACAATACTTACTCTGAGACGATGCACTCTATTTTCCATTGTCTTTCATTTTTTTTCATAATGCTGGTTGCAACACCCTAAATTGATTCTACCACACAAATAGGCTGCAACCCATGTTTGAAAAACACTGATCTAGAACACAGCTAATTACCTATCCGTATATTCTCAAAGTTAATAACTGCATAATTGTTCATTACACTATATAAAAAAAGATTGAATGTAATCAAGTTTAAAATTAACATTCACATGTTAGCTTTTTTTTTTTTTTTTGGACCGGTAAGGGGATCGCAACCCTCGGCATGGTGTGGTCTGCACCACACTCAGCCAGTGAGTGCACTGGCCATCCCTATATAGGATCCAAACCTGCGGCCTTGGCGCTACCAGTGCCGCACTCTCCCAAGTGAGCCACATGTTAGTTTTAACTTGAAATTGGCTATTTTTAGTTATAAGCAAATTCTTAATATGTAGCTAACATTTAGTAATAGAAATTGTATAACTATATGCCTTTATTAAATTTCTGGTTATTTTCTTTAGTCCTGACTTAAAACACTTCACTAAGTGCTAGAATTTACTTTTCTAATAACTATTCTACCAGCTCTTTATCTGCCATCAATTGTGCCTCTGTTTACGTGCATAAAATTCATACCGAAGAGAAGTTCTTCCTCTGGGGTAGGGGGTGGGAAGTATTTAACACAGAGATGTGGTTGTTATATAAAGTATCACTTTTTCTTTATCTTCACTGCTTCCTGTTCTTGGTACCTGATATGGGTTGAATGTATCCCCCCAAATTTTATGTATTAGAAACTTAACCCCTACTATAACAGTGTTAAGGGTGGGAAGTCCTATTATGGTAATTGAAAGGTGGGGCCTTGAAGAGGTGATTAAATTCTGAGAACTATGCCCTTGTAAATGGATTGATCCATTCATGGAGTAATGGGTGTGGTTCTGATGGTTTTAAAAGGAAACCAAGTGAGTTTACTTTCTCCTGCTCCTGCTGTTCTCACCATGTGATACCTTGTGTTGCTGTAGAGCCACCACCAAAGTTCTCACCATATTTCCCTGGACCCTGGACTTCCCAGCCTCCGAAACTGTAACAGAATAAATTCTGTTTCTTCATAAATTACCCACTTTCAGGTATTCCGTTAAAAGTAACAGAAACAGACTAATACAGTACCTAAAGGGCCCAGCAGCAAGTTCTGAATTTGAATTTACCTGCATCAACACCCCAGTGTGATCCACAGAGTGATGGGAGTGAGGACTTGCCCTTGAAACAGGAGCCAGTGGTCACAAAGGGGCAAGACTGGCCATGTGTCTTCTAGTACATTCTAGCTTAGAAAGAGGTGCCCTGGAATCGTAGATTGGGCACATGATAACTATGTGCAGTTTTGGAAAGTCTAAAGATGAATACAATTCTCTCACATACAGGTTAATGTAACAAGGCAGGGCTCAATATGATAATACTAATAGAGAAAAAATACTAGTATTAGCTTGGACAAAACAAACATCTAGGTACATCACTAGTTAGGCCACTAGTTATGCACTAGTGGTCACAGACACCTCCCAAATTCAACAATAAATAAAGAGGCTGTATATGTGTGGGGAATGGAAATTATAGGATGATGGGGAGCCCAGAGGCATCATGCCACTATTGTGCACAGTGGTAAATAAAGAAGTCCTCAGAAAAAAATGGAGCTATATGAAAAAAGGCTAATTTTAGTGGGTTTTTTAAAAAGGTGGAACTAAAATAAATTATTTCCTAATTCCTCTCCCCTTAAGTGTGGGCTGGACTAAATGACTCACCTATAACATATAGGAGAGCAGAAATGACAGTGTACAACTTTGGATAGTATGTTGTTGGATGACAATTCTCCATGGGTATCTTGGATTTCTGGAATTTTTCCAGAAACCCTGACTACACCTTATTCCAAATTTCAAGGATGTTTATATATTGAACAACACTGAAAGACAAAAACAGTTTCTCCTTCTGAAGCAAAAGGCAGGCTTGCTTACAATCTTTAGAATATGGAAATAGTATCTCCTTGCAGAGGAAAGATTTGGGTTCCTTAAGCTCAGGACTTCTCACCTGTATTAGAACCCACTGCATATACAGGTATCCATGTGGGCTCATCTGTGAGACTTAGGAAGAAGAGGAAATGATGCAAATATACAGGTAACCAGGCTATCTGCTATACCACAAGTAATAAAATCCTCTGTCTCTAATACAGGAGAATCTTGTGTCTTATGCTAGCATCCATGAAACTGTGGCAGGCTAACTTGCAGCTTGCAAAAAAGGTAAAATTTCAGATCCTTCACAGTTCTTATTTGATATAGGTCACAAAAGGCATTGCAGCTCCCTCCTTGGTTTTTTTCTCCTGGGTCACTTACTCTGGGAGAAGTTAGCTATCGTGTTGTGAAGACACTCGAGCAACCTATGGAGGGTCCTATGTGGCAAAACGAGGATTCCACCTACCAGGCATTTGAGTGAACCATCAAGAAAAGGGATCCTCCAGCCCCAGTCAAGCTATCACATAGGTGACTGCAGCTCCTGACAACATCCTGACCCTATGTGAAAAACTGAGCAACATGAAAGACCCTGAGCTAGAACTATCCAGCTAAACTGCTCCAAAATTTCTGACTCACAGAAACTAAGATAATATTTGCTGTTTTAAGCCACTAGGTTTGGGAGTAATTTATTATACAGTAATAGATAATTGACTTGATATCCAATCTGAGGATCTGGCTTATAACATCAGTAAACTAAAGCAAACTTCTTGCCAAGAAGCTCTAAAACAACTGTCCCATGAGATCCTTATATTGCAAGTTTCTTGGATAAGGCCAACAAGAAAGTGAAGTAATATAAATTTAAATTCTGCGATTTTAAACAAAATTATTTGAAAGGATGTCACTCTGGTCCAACAGCTACATTGTAATATTTATGCATGTATAACAACATTTTAAAATATAGAAACTAGGCTGATGGCTTTATTTTCAACAGTGTTCTTGACTGAATGTATAAACTATCATATATTTCCCTTTTAGACCTATTCCCTAGATCCTTTGGGTTGATCAAAAAGAAAAAGACCTTTTAGGTACTGATATCTAAACACAAGAAAGGTCAATACCTAAAGAGGACCCACATTTGAACATCTAATAACATCTTTGAAACTGCTAAAGTGTTTACTGAATGCTACCAACTTATTTGATTTCAAGCATCAAACAAGTCTAAACCTTTCTCCATGTAAATATTACCAAAGTTTTTAATGGACCCACAGTATATACGTAAATTTATATAGATACAAATAAATAAATACACTCATGCGATGGGTCTTCACAAATTTCATGGAAAGATTCATATTATCTTTTAATTCCATTTCCTTGAGTTTTTTGAAGTATTCTTGTGCGCGCGCATGTGTTTGTAAATACATAAAACATTTACATCCTAGGGAAAGTGTGGGAAGCCACGATCTTTAACTGCATTCAGAATGCAGTTAAAGTTATATCAACTAACCTTTTCAAAACTATCTGCAGCATCTGTGTTGAAGTTCCAGGACTCTGAATGCTGCTAGCATTAGATACCAGGAAGATTTCAATAGCTAAAAGCATTTCAATCTCAGATAAATAAGAAGGAATCAGTAGAAGTTTTCGGTATAAATTTCCCTCCAATGGTGGGTAGCAACCCAGTGAAAGAGCACCTGAAAATCAAATAATAGGTCAAACTTTACTAAAACTCCAATAGGTAAAAACCTAGACTTCCAAAATTCTCACAGGTGATAATTACTTACATTACAGAATAGTTCTTCACATTAGAAGCAGATTTATTACACAAATTATGTTAGTGAGCTTATCCTAGTATATTTGACATTATTCTTTGTAAAATGCTTTTAAACATTAAATATGAAGTGAGAAATTAAAAAAAAAACTCTGAAAAATGACTTTTGAGTCTTATCATAGCAAATGCTCATTTATTTCAAGCCATAGTGAACATAACATAATTTCAGAATATCTAAAAAACTATAATAGCTACTTGAGTTTTGTTTAATGCGATTTGATCTAACAACAACTACATATATTTGTAATTATTTCCTGTCTTGAGTTATAAATCCAAAACGTAGAAAGAAAATAGAAATTATAAAGTGAAGATCTTACTTTCTATAAAATAGTTATTATAGTATTTTTAAGTGCACTTATTTATAGTGCCATTATAGGTTATGCAACATTTATAGTTCCTAATATATGTCTGGCATTGTGTTACGCACTAAATATAAAATACATTTCCATCCTGTAGGTGCTCAGTGTGTTGTAGCTATACTCATTCATGTTCTAAAAGCTTCACTTTTCAAGAGAAGAAATTTAACTTTTAAACTGTTTGTATGCTTATTAGAAGTGATATATAGAGAAATCCCCTTAAAAATTCCTAAGACATCCAAATTGTATACAGGCAATATTGTATTATTATATTTTACTGAAACCAATATAAATCTGTATGTAAGAAGTTCTGGTCAAGATGGTGGAATAAACGGTCCTCAGCGTCATTCCCTCCCACAAATCAACCAATTTACAACTATAAAAATGTAACATCAGCCAAGCTGGGGCCACTGGATCCCAGGGGAAAAGGAGGAGAGACCTATGGAGTACATGAAGGCAGGAGAAACCACAATGAGAAAAAGAGAAAACTCCTCTGAGCGTTTCGGGCTGCTGCTGCTTTAAGGCTCTAGCTGCTGAGGCGTGGAGCAGGAGCTGGCAGAAGCCACAGCTGTGCCCTTCAGATGGAGTTACTTGGAGGTGGCAGGGGAGAAGAGAGCCTTGGTGGCCCTCAGGACAGCAAGACCACTAATAGGGTTCCTGTGGACCCACGCAGGAGGAGCCAGAACAGCTGTAAAAGGGGAGCCACTCAGAGGCCGGTGAGTCATTGCAAGGGACCAGCACATGGCACATCCCATGAGAACTGTTTGGAGCATGGGCAGTGGGGGAGATGGGCCCACCCGGAGAACACCGGGGCACAACAAGGACAGCTGATCTGCCCCCAAGTCAGCACAGGACCACTCAGAGGGACTGATCGGGAATGCAGAATTGCATGGGGTGCAGTTCGATGAAAAAACTCAGGTCCAGATCAGAGTTTCTACACAACCCAGGTGCACCAGGTCTCTGGAGAGCTGGAAGTACCTATAAACCCTACCATTAAACCCTGAGCCGCACAAAAAGCCTTCCCTAGGGAAACAACAGCAAAGCAGCAATTTAGCTCAACCACACAGCTCAAGTACTGGTTCCCACAGAAAGTTCCTGTTTTAGAAGTAAGCAAAGGACAAAAAAATTAGTTCCAGTCAAGGCACACCACCAGCACCTTGGGGCCCACCAGGGGACATGAGGCATTGAGCCGGGGACTGGATCCCCCGCCCCCACAATCAGGCACATTGTGCCAGCACCTCAGGGTGCCACCTGGGGGCCTGGGGCATAGATTTGGGGACTGGATCCCCCTCCCACAACCAGGCACAACATGCCAGTGCCTTGGGGCCCAGCCAGGGACCTGAGCATGGATCTGGGGACCAGACACCCCCCTCCAACAACCAGGCACACTGTACCAGCGCCTCGGGGCCTGCCCAGGGACACAAGGCATGGAGAAGGGGACCGGACCCCCCTCCCCCACAACCAGACACACCACCAGTGCCTCAGGTCCCTGCCCAGGGGCCCAGGGCACAGAGCTGGGGACTGGACCCCCCACACACAACCAGGCACACCACCAGTGCCTCAGGGCCCACCCAGGAACCCGAGGTATGGCACTGGGAACCAGACACTCCCCACAACCAAGCACACTACTAGTGCCAAAGAGCATGCTAATAATATCTCCTCCATGTGGGTGGCCCACCACAGCCACCACAATAAATATGGCTGCCCCAAAAGTGGTTAAGACACCACAACCATCATGCAGATGGTCTGCCAGCCACTGGAGTGCACTGACACAAGGAGCATCAACAACAGAGATAAAGAAGAGGATGTCTCTCTCCACAAAGCCCATTTCATAGTGACAGAAGAAGCATCTGCTCTATGACAATATTGGGGGACCTGACCACACCTCTCAGCATTGAACAGATCATGTAGGCAACAAATCAACAGAGTAACCATTATTCTTTCAGAAGGAGAGAAGAAATCTAGGGTAATTGTGGGGGAGGCGGGAGGGAGAGGATGATGGGGAGAGATTGGACAAGGGGCATAACAAGGGCAATTTGTAACAATACATATGCTAGTAATATTGATTTGATCAACATATCTCAATGTTGAATCCCCAAAATATGTATAATCAATTTTGATTCAATAAAAACTAAACAAACAAACAAAAAACTGCACGTAAAATTTGTTCAAAATGTTTTGTTAAAATAAGTTTCTTCAAGAAATCTTTCTAATATGATGATAATGGCTATCTTTGAGGACATACTATGTGCCAGGTACCTGTGCTAATAAACACATAGGTTTTATCTCATTTTAGCCTGACAATTTATTACCTCTGAAATTAGGTATAATTACTCTCATGGCAGCAATAAGGGGCTCTGGGTAAGCAGTGAGGCTCTCTATGCCTGTATGGGGTACCAGCCTTCTGGCTCCATATTTTGGATTCCTAACCATTAGGTATCCCATGTCCCCAGGTCACTGACAGGAGCAACATTGTTAAGTCATTAACTTTACCAGATATTGGTAGGTATAATGTACATGGCATTACTTTTTTACTTTTCTGAGCAGAAGAGGAAAACAAAAAAATAAGTGAAGGAGAAATTTACTAATAATATTTTTTCCCCTACAGTCAAACATAAGAAGAAAAATAGTTGATTTTAGTGGGGAAAATTAATGGAAAGAGATATACTAATTACAACCCCCCTTCTGACTTTTCAGCTCTGAGAGAAAAGCAGTATTTTTAGGACTGGGGAGAACAAATCAGGAGCACCAGGAGGGCAACTTTTCTGTTTAAACTGAGAACAAAAGCAAAGCAAAGCCAAAAGAAAATGACAGACAACTCACAGAATGGGAAAAATATTTGCAATTTGTATATTTGAAAAGTGATTTGTATCCACAGTGTAAGTGTGTGTGTGTGTGTGTGTTTGGGGGGGTGTATACACACACTTACAATTCAATAACAATAAAGAATTCCAATTAAAAAATGAGAAAAAAAAAAGGCAAACGATTTAACAGACACTTCTCCAAAGTAGACAAAAATGGTTGATAAGCACATGAAAAGGTGCTCAACATCATTAGTCATTAGGAGTATGCAAATCAAAACTGCAATGAGATATCACTTAACACCCACTAGGGAGGCTAAAATAAAAACCACAGTAACAAGTGTTGGTGAATATGTAAAGAAACAGGAAAACTCATACATGGTCATGGAAATATAAGTATAAAATGGTGTAGCTTCTTTGGAAAACAGGTTGGCAGTTCTGCAAAATGTTAAATATAGATTTACCATATGAGCCAGCAATTCTTCTCTCAAGAGAAATAAAAGCATACATACACACAAAAACTTGCATGTGCATGTTCAAAGTAGCATTATTCATAACAGCCAAAAAAGTGGAAAAAATTCAAATATCCACGTACTGATGAATGGCTAAAGAAATTCCATACAATAGCTTATTAGTTAGCAATGAAGAGGAATGAAATATTGATACGTTACAATATTGATAAAACTTGAAAACATTGTACTAAGTGTAAGAAGCCAGTCTCAAAATACACATATTGAATGATTCCATTTATATGTTTTGTCTGAAATAGGCAAATTGGGGCCAGCCCGTGGCTCACTTGGGAAAGCGTGATGCTGATAACGCCAAGGCCACGGGTTCGGATCCCTATATAGGGATGGCCGGGTTAGCTCACTTGGGAGAGCGTGGTACTGACAACACCAAGTCAAGGGTTAAGATCCCCTTACCGGTCATCTTTAAAAAAATAATAATAATAATAAAGTAAAATAGGCAAACTGATAGAGATAGAGAGTAGATTAGTTGTTTGCCTGGGGCTAGGACTGGGCAGGAGACATCCAGGGAATGGGGAATGAATGCTGATGTGCACAGTGTTTCTTTTTCTGGAGATGGTAAAGATATTCTAAACTTAGATAGTGGTGATGGCTACACAACTCTGTGAATTTACAAAAAACCAATGTACCATATACTTTAAATGGGTGAATTTTATAGTATGTACAATTATCTCAATAAAGCTGTAAAAAAATATTTTAAACAAACAAGGCAAAACAAAGGCACCATAGTCTTAGCAGTGGCTTGATGAAAAATTAGCCTTAAACCCCAAATCAAGCACCACTATATGTGATTATAAGGCACCGAAAGGCTTTTCTTGCAAGCCTTAAGCTATGTCTGAAGATACAATAAATCCAAACGGAGTTCCAATGATATTTTAAATATCAACATTGTCAGGAAATGAGATATCTTGAAGACTAACCAGTGGCTATAAATTACTCATTTGGTTTTATAATTCAGGTACATTTTTAAAGAACAAAAAGACTCTTTACCCTATAACCTCACTTGCATAAGTCTCAGAAGTTACATTGCATATGAAATAAGGCATAGATGTGATCAGATAAAAGGAAGAGTGCTAATAAGAAAGGTACTGAATTATACATGGGCATTAATTGCTTTAACACGCCACTAAAAAAAAAAATCTTTAAAAGTAATTCTTACCAGGGTTGAAAGGATTTGGGAGAATGAGGAGTGACTACTAATGAATATTGCATGTCTTTTTGGAATAATGAAAATGTTTTGTTTTTTTTTTTCCCTTTTTGTCTTTTTTCGTGTCCAGCAACAGATCACAACCCTCAGTGTCGCGCCC
>NW_007733549.1:24433-27235 GCF_000696425.1 Galeopterus variegatus
TAGGGCGGGCTAGAATGTTTGACATATTTGGCACATGGTGACACATAGTATGCACTCAAATGTTTGTTATATACATGACAATGGCAGAAATGGAGAATTAAGACAAATTACTGCTTAAAGGCAGAAAAAAATTCTTTTCTAGAACTAGATTCTATATGGGATTATTTCCTAATTAAAATATCTTCAAAGTGGCTGGGACTAGAGAAAGCATTAGTTTTCCAGGTTTACTTGTTAGAGAGAAAGAGCTGTAAATAGATTAACAAAGTTGTATTACTAGAAGCCATGTGAAAAATTGTTATATACCACATTGCATTGCTATGGAAGCCTCTGTACTTCCCATGTGGCCTGCTATCAAACATTCTAAGTTATAAAGATCAGGGATATAGCAGGAATAAATAAAATATGTAGATATTTTTTAAACTTCATTCTACCTAATTGTTTTATTTGTATATTATTTATAAGATATGCCAAACTGGATCCTTTTATCCTTTGCTTGCCTTCTAGTGGACATGCTAATGTGCAAAGAAATAAAGGTACAGTAACTGGAACAGAAGAGAAATAATAGGTTTCAAAAGAGAGCACAGATCTGTTAAGACTACCACCTTTGAATATGTATCAACCGTTCTTTTTACATATGTAAATGTCTCACCTAAAATGTTATACATGGATCCTGGATAAGAAAATGAAATTCAAAACCAACATATTGAATTAAAATTTTTAAAATGTAACTTACTTTTGTAGTGGGCTCTGGCTTTGAGCCATAAAGAACTCCTTCCTAAAGAAGTAATTAATCTTCTAAGAAAAGAAAAATCAATAGGGATGCTCTTTGAAATCATGAATTCTGCTACGGAGGATGACATACCAAGACTGTTGCTTTCTATACAGGTATCTAGAAGTTTATTAAAAAGAAGGCTATACTGTGAGACCTCCACAGTTTCTGAAATGAAAAAAAGAATTAATATGATGAAATTGATCTATCTTAGTCTCTCAAACTTCCTTTACTCCTCTTTTCTTTTTCCCTTTGCTCCCCTTGGCCCTTTGTTACCCAGTATAGGAGTCACAGTCACTAAAATAAAATCATCTTACATTCTCTAAGTAATAAATAAAAAAGCATTTGACGAAAGCAAAACCATTCATTTTCTTTGTAATGAAGAATATGAGAAGAAGCTTGACAAAGATTTCAGAGGTTGCATTAACACCTCTGTATTTGATCCCCGTATGTGACGGTGCATCTGCAGTGTCCTGAATGATATGAATTGGTTCTGTTTGCATCATATCTACAGTTAAGAATTTAGCCTTATATTTCCCATGACTAAAAATAAATCATCCCCTAATAAATATGTACTCTCAGATTTTAGAAAATCCTTTAATGGTACTTCTATTCCTTCAGTTATTCTTAGAAGAAAGAGAAGTCATCTTGGAGACTTCCAACTCTTTTATTCCCTATATCAGTCTGTTGGGTCTATGACTTAGACTCTAGGTCTTTATCACTTTAGGATCTTTTGGTGGTCCTGGCCTTATCAGGAAATTAATCTCTTTACCTTTACTCTCTTTCTAACACTACCACCAGAGGAACTTTCCTAAAACACCAACTTCATTACATCACTCCTCAGCCCCAAAACAAAGAGAAGAAAACTCCTCCTGCTTGACATCAGGGTCTTCCAAAATCTGGCACAACTATCTGTCCAATCTCCCTATTACTACTTTGTTTCATTAGCAACATGATTGTATATTAAGGGCCTGCCAGATAGCAGCCATTGTGCCACAGATACCAAGATGAAGAACATATCACTACCTTGAAGGAGTTTACTATCTAGGAGAAACAGATAAAAACACTAATTACTATTAGGATCTCAGTGGAATAAATGGAAAAATGAAGATCTATAGAGGATATGATGAGAGCACTGAGGGGGGGCCCTCACATTAATGTCTTCATCATCCTCTGAATCCACCAAACAGCTCATTACTGACCCAAAGCTTTTGCTCACAGACTCACTCTTAATATGGATCCTTTCTTTCTATCCATACATGACTTGAGCTTTAAGTACATACAAGAGTACTAACTACCATTGTCTGCATTGGCATTCTTTCTTTGAACTTATCATCTGCTTCATTTCTTCCATTTATTCCAAGTTTACCTATGTTACAAGGTAATATAAACTAAGTTCTATATTTACTAAGTGATAAGGGAAAAATATTCTTCATTATTCCAATGCAATGAATTCTTTAAGATATAAAGCTTGCTATGGGCATCCAAGCATATTATTTGCTGGTGACTTGACAGAGGCAGGGAAAGAAGGATGATGATAGTGTTTGTATTAGGAACCACTGACAAACAACCCAAAGATAAGTGTCTCTGATTTTTTGAAACCATCATGAAACCCTATTCAATTTGCAGAGAACACATTTTACAGAAAATGACCTCATTAAAAGAAAATGGTTGAATATGAAACTCAACTAAAACAGGTGAATAACTGTTTCTTATTAACAGTTAAACACCAGATGGGCAAGAGATAATTAAGCTAGACTTCTGAAAAACATACCTTGAGAATTTTGAAAACCTGGTAGATTCTGCAAAACTTCAAATGTCTGTCTGTAAAGGCTCTTGGCTAAGGTTTCATGTGCAATTGTACAGAGCAAATTATGTCGGTTAACCACATCCAGTCTATCACAAGGCCACAGTGGTGTACTGATTATCCATTCTGACTCTTCCAAAAAGAAAAACATATGAATACTCTATACCATGAAAATTATATTTAACAATATAATCACAACTAATGTTTTTAAGATTCTTTTTTTTTT
>NW_007733549.1:27868-88544 GCF_000696425.1 Galeopterus variegatus
TTTTTTTTTTCCTTGGTGGCTGGCCAGCAAGGGGTTTTGAATCCATGACCTTAGTGTTACAAGGCTGTACTCTAACCAACTGAGCTAACTGGTCAGGCACAACTAATGTTTTTAAACATCACTGAAGAAAGTGGCAAAACTTTTCTCATAAAAATTGCATTGTTTTTCTTTATTTCGTACTTATTCTTTAAGTTAGAATAATGGTCACTTTTTTTGATAGTATATATGATATTGTAGGAGATTCATTTTGAAATCTTACCGAATTGTAGAGTTGTCTTAAACAGTATAAATAAGTTGCTATTTTATGTACCAAAGTTAACTGAAGCTGATAATTAGAAAGACACTTGGAAATTAGGAGCTTTTAATTTAACTAACCCACCTACTTCATAACTTTACCCACATAAATACTTTTATGAAAATTTTATAGGAACTATTATGAGAATTAAATCCCCAATAATAAAAAGTTTACTGTGTACTTAATTCTAGTCTTTATAGGATAAAAGGTGCTACTGCATTCATCTTTATGTTTTTCATTATTCTATAGTGGGGAAATATTTTCCATTCGTCTAAAATCTCAGAGTCAAAAGGCAAGCAAATTTTCTATAATAGCCACTTTCTATCTATTTACTTTCCAACATATGCATATTCAGTCATTACTTGTGAAAGATTTTGAATATAGGTACTGGGACTATAAAGACTTTTAAGACAATCTCTGTACTAATGAATTTCCAGGCTAGTCAGTGAAACCAAACTAATAACTATCCTTTACCACAGTGAATACAGTGATGGAGGAATATCTAAAGGTATCTATTCTCCCCTTAATGTATATATTTAACATAATCTCAAATCAAATTTTCTACAGAACTGTATTAGAATCTGATGCAATAATTCTGAAATTGATTCAAAAGAATAAACACTTGAGAACAGCAAAGAATAGTTTGAAAAAGAGGAGGAGTGAGGGTAGTCTTGCCTAAAAAGATAGTTAATCATTACACATTTTAATACTACATTATCTAAAAGAAGTATGGTACTAGCACAGAAACAGAGATCGTTGGAAGGAAAGACAAGTGCAGAAACAGACCTGAGCAGATCCAAGATTCTAATATATGATAAAAGTGGTATTTCAAACAAATGAGTAAAAGATGAATTAGAAATGCTAAGATATTTTGAATAAAAAAAAGAGATTAACTGGAACATTTTAGAGAAATAAATAAAATTAGGTTCCCACCTCACACCAAACTTTAAAACAAGGAATCAAAGAATTTGAAGAACATATGGGTGAATCTGTAATTTTGGAATGGCTAAGGACTGCCTAAAGCATGACAAAAATTATTAAAAATTTAAAAAGCAGTTTACATTAAGTAGAAAAAAATGTCAGTTGGGCAAAAGAAGAAAACAAAAATGCAAAAAGCATCATAAAGTTAAAGGAAAATGAAAAGCTGAGAAAAACACTTGTAAATATCCAACTGTGGAGGGTTAGAAATATTGATTCTCATTTGATTTTAGAATAGGGTTTTTAGGTAAATGCACGTACAGGGCAAAAGCTCTCGGGTAGGGGGCCACAGCCCACAGATAGTGTGGCAAAAGCCTATTTAATCAATTCTAATCACTGCGTAGGTACGGGATTGTATACTTTAATGATTTTAGAGCAACAGGTGGTTGTCATACTTATCCTGTTAAGAGATTTTAAGAATTGCTGTAGGGAAGGATGTAAAAAAAAATATTTGCTAGGGGTAAGCTGTCTGTTGGGAGAAACTTCAGAAATAATTATACTTAGATTTTATCATAAGAATGTAACTTTTGCTTAAGGAGAGGTTATACTTTAGATAATGAGCCAGTTCGACCAACTTAGCTTTTCACTAATTGTACTTTGGAATGTCATATTGTTAATTTTACTGATGTTACTAGTTTCCAGTTTTTAAGCCACACATAACTTTTGTAACACTGCCCATGTCCTTGTGTCCCTCTGTAATGATTGAATCAACTGAATTTTCTTGTGAAACTTCCTTGTCTTTACAATAAAAAACAGAAGCTAACTTTGAATCACGGCTGCTGTACCCAGTTTTCTCCTTCCCACAGGGGAGTTGCTGGGGTACAGACCCTGTGGGCTTCTCATTGCATTCACGGTGCTTTGAGTAATCCTTTGTCTTCATTACACAGTGAAAAGTGTAACATAACAGATCAAGTGTTAATATCTTTAATATATAAAACTACTGCAATGTAAAGAAGCATTGTAATACAGAGTGTTATTTCCTAAGTCTGATTTATATACATCACTAACAGCACCTGAACTAATTTTGTTTTACATTATAATTTTAATAATCTATTTGTATATTTTTAAAATTATGAATATAATATTAAATATAAAAATTACATTAAATCTGTCATTTTACATATAATATTGCTTTAGATGAGACCAAGTTGGTTGACTTACTTTTAAAATAATATTTATTTTTGAAATATAAATGCTCACTATAAAAAATTCAAGCAAAACGGCAAAGTACATAGAAACATTTTAGAAACAATCTAAAATCTCATCACTAAAAATGACCAGTGCTCACATTTGGTGAAAATTATTGGAAAAGAGGTGTTAATGATCTAAATAGTAAGTCTAGATAAGTAGATATAAGTGAAATTGTAGTATTAAAACAGAGACTGAAGATGGCCTGGCCTAACACAGCTTTGTGCTAGGGAGATCCATCCACTGACTGAAAATGAAGACAACACACCTTTTCTTAAATATTAAAATTGTTTATATGCTTATATTAGTACTGTAGTCACAATCACTGGTCCAGGTGTTTGAGCTAACCTTTATGCTAAATTCTGTAGTATAAAAAAGTTATTAACATTTTTCTAAAAAAAACCACAAAAGCCAGAAAACAAAACACACACACACACAAACACACACACTTTTAAAAATTCCAGCCATTTCTTCCCTAGGAAGGTGCAAAGATACTTAAATGAAGAAAATCCATCCATCCACTCACCTACCTTGACTAAATTTTCTTAATATTTACTCTGTGCCAGGTACTGCCACAAATGAAATACTCTCAATTTAATTAACTTTCAAAAAAATGAAAACAGTAATGCTTATAGCATGGGTAACAAACTGGCGGGGGACTTTAGAGGTGTGGTTTAGGGACACAAGTGAGGTATGAGAAAATATCACCATCTGAGAGTGTTGTAGGGCTGTGGTCCTCAAAGTGAGGTCCCCAGACTGGCAGCATTAGGAATCTGAGAACTTGAGAGAAATGCAAATTTTCAGGACCCATCCCAGACTTAATGAATCAGAAAATCTGGGGGTGGGCCCAGCTATTTGTGTTTCAACAAGCCCTCTAGGGAATTCTGGTGGTCAAGTGTGAGAATCTTATATTTACAAAAACAAGCTCAGTATCACCATTTTGCTCAGGAGGTTGACTAGCTTAGATCTGGGTCTGTGTAGTTTGTATTTCTGCTCTAGTTGCAATTTTATAAAGTCCACTTAAAGGAAAAAGGGAAATAATAGTACTGGTGTAGTGGTTAAAAATAAGGACTTTGCAGTGAGGCTCAGGTTGGAATTCCTGCTCCACCCTTACTTGCTGTGTTATCTTCTCAAAACCTCAGTGTTCTCATCCTGGGATACCATCATCTACCTCAAAGGGTTGGTGATGATTAAATGAGATGAAACAAGTAACACACTTAGCACAATGCTTGGTATATAGTGAATACTCACATTATTATTAAGTCAATAATGAAGAGAAATACTACTATCAGAAAACAGACTAAGAACATGAACAGACGATTCACAAAAGAATAAGTACAAATGGGAGGAGAAAAGAATAGTTAAATTTAATAAACAGTTAAATGCAAAGTAAAGATGTGAATATCACTTTTACCCTATCAAACTAGCAAAAGGATAAGAAAAATATTAATACTCTGTTGGCAAGGGTGTTTCATAATTTGAATCTTCACACACTGTTAAGAAGACTGTAATTATTACAATCTTACTAACGGTGTAGAGGACTTTTGTATTGAGATAAGAATAAAAAAGAGATAAGATAAGATAAAAGAGATACATAAGATAAGAGATAAGAATACCTGGAATCACACTGTTAAGAAGACTGTAATTATTACAATCTTACTAACGGTGTAGAGGACTTTTGTATTCTACTCAAAGAGATAAGAATAAAAAAGAGATAAGATAAGATAAAAGAGATGCATAAGATAAGAGATAAGAATACCTGGAACAGAATATACTGAATAGTCAGATTAGGGTTTGCATAATCTGGAATGCACAGTCTGCCTGTCTGATAACCAAAAATCGTAATATTAGGGATTAACAGCTGGAACTGTTAATATGCACCTGTGATCCATAAGAGGGTAATGTTTGGATAGAAGACATACCTATGCAATAGTTCTCTAGGATTTTCTCACAAAGGCAGACTTCCTAATAAACCTGAAATAACTTATCCATAAATTTGAATAGCAATAGGGGCAAATTTGGCAACATTTACCAAAAAGCTTTAAAGTGCCCTTATCCTTCAACACAGAAATTCCATCAGAATTTATCCTAATAGAAATTTGAAAACAAGCTAGTTCAATAAAAGTAGATTCATGGATCTATCTACCTACCTACCTATCTGATGGAAAACCATGCAGCCCATTAAATGATGTTGCAGAAGAATATTCCTTTTCACAGAAAGACAGTTGCTTGAAAAAAATGTAGGGTACAAAAGAGTTTGTATAATTACATTAATATGTATAATAGTCATTTCTGGTGGACTGAATAAGGGATTTTTATTATTAATTTTGCTTATCTACTTTTTAATATTTCTCTATAATAGTTATTGCTTATACAAAGATAATGAAAGTTTTTTATTTTATTTTTATCCATTCATCTTTTTTTAATTGAATTATAATTGATTATACATATTTTGGGGATTCAATGTTGACATGTTGATCAAATCAATATTACTAGTATGTGTATTGTTACAAATTGTACTTATTCTTTATGTCCCTTGTCCAATCTCTCCCTATTCCCCTCTCCCTCCCCCCTCCCACCACTGATAACCCTAGATTTCTTCTCTCCCTCTGAAAGAGTTATTTTAAAATTTGAAGGCAGTTTCTCAATAAATGGCACAACTTTTTACAAAATTTGTATCACAGAGAACTAAAACACTTATTTTTCAGCCTCCAAACCATGATTATAAAATTATGGTTTTAGAACTTTTTTAGTGCTTATATTGGCAGACAGCATGGTAGGAATTTGTTGCTCATTTGCCAGGATAAAAATAACTAGTGCTGAGAAGGAGTTTGAAATGTCAAAGTGAAAAGCCAAAAGAATAGATTTCTTCTCACCATAAAGCTGCCACCTACCAAATAAAAAATGTGTAAAACATTCTGCATTTCTCAAACTTGAATAATGTATGTAACCCCGTATTTAAAAAATTTAGTAACATTTCTTAAAAAGGAAAAAATTTAGTAAAATTCAGTAAACATTTTTTAAAAAGGAAAAAATACATAGAGAAAAATGTACATAAAAAGTTACTCTGCCTCCCATCCCTGTCCTCCAAGCACTCATTTCCTCTTCCCAGAGGCAACCACTGTTACTAGTTTCTTATACATCCTGCAAATATTTTAAGGCTATATAAGCAAATATGTATGTATCCATTTTATTATTTTTACACAAATATTAGCATACTGTATACACTGTTCTGCACATTTCTTTTTTCCCTTGGCAATAGATTCTGGAGATCATTAAAAAGGCATGCCTGTAGATTAGCCTCATTTTATTCCATCATATAGCTGTAACACAGTTGTTTAACTGGTACTCCTATTTGTTATTATGGTGTAACAAAAGATCCCAGATAACAATACCCTTGTATACAGGTATAAATGTATTTGTAGGACAAATTCCTAGAAATGGAGTTATTAAATAAAAGTATGCATTTTTAACTTCTGACCAGCTATTATGCCATAAAGCCCTGAAGACAATGTCTGTGAATGTCCATTTCTCTGTACCCTCATGAAAAGTATATTACTAAACTTTGATCTTTGATAGTCTCACAGGTTCAAAATGGCATTTTTTAATTTTAATGCATATTTCTCTTATTACAAGTGAGATTGAGTCATTTGTATTTCCTTTCTTGGCAATGT
Source organism: Galeopterus variegatus (assembly GCF_000696425.1). Taxonomy (NCBI): domain Eukaryota; kingdom Metazoa; phylum Chordata; class Mammalia; order Dermoptera; family Cynocephalidae; genus Galeopterus; species Galeopterus variegatus. The sequence continues at coordinate 34,004 of NW_007733549.1, forward strand.
CCCGTTCATTGTAGAACCCTTTTAAGAATAAAAAATTCTAGGGACAACTGCACATACTTCTGTAGGCCCTTTTATTGAAGATATAAAACTTTACTTATTAAAATTACTTTCAATTGAAACTCTCAGTAAAAGAGAAAACTGTGTTTATAACTGATAGGATTTTAAAGATAATCTCAAAATTGAAACATCGAAATTAAAAAATTTTTAAATCTCCACAGATCACTCACTCCACACCTCTCCCACAACTCTCCCTGGTCTCCAGTTTGAGAAAAACCAGTTTTGTCAGAAACTTCCAGGCAGAAGTTTTCTATCATAAGATGACCCAAGCCCATTGTTATCAACTATTTTATCCTTCCCATTTCTTGCCACATCTCTTCTTTCTCACAGAGCTTCTCAGCTCTGGCTTCATTTGGCTCAATCGTGTTTTTATATCTTGGTTACTCTTCCCAGTCAGAAAACCTTACTGGCTATGTTTAAGCTAAAGAAAACCTTTTCCAACAAGCTTTTGATCACAAAGCCTACTCAAAACCTCTGTATTCCATAAACCCTCAGAAAAGTACAAATACAAGTTATTTTATATACAAAAGAGTACTTCAAAAGGTTCATGGAAAGAGTTGTATCTCTACTTTTCCACAAATTTTTTAAGTACCCTCATATATTTATATATATGAAATACAAGGGTGCTAGTATATGTGTCTGTGTTAGTACATGTGTGTTAGTGTAAAGTTATCTGTTTTATTCATATATATTCCATCTTCCCACCTAATCTCTGAAATCTTTGAGGTTTCTTCATCCTTATCCCACTTTAACAAATAAAATCTGCCTGATGGTCCAAGTAGCCATAGCTATCATTAGCTACCACATTGTGCCACTATTGTGCTCTCCAGATTTTTATTTATCTCATAAGAAACTAACCTCAGTTGCTTCTGCTGGCTTAATTTCATTTAATTTCTGCTAGATGGATTGCCTTACTAGGGAAAGTATGCTTTACTCATCTTGGTTTGAAGTCACATTTGCCTATACATGTGAAAATAGAGTTTATGTGGATTGCAATCAGGATTTCCCTTTTTCACACAGCAGCTGAAGCCTGGGCTCTGAAGCTGGATTGTGTGGGTTTGAATTTGGCCTCCACTCCTTACCTGTTATGTCATTTTTGGACAAATTGTTTAATACCTCTGACAACATCTTCTTATCTATATCAGAACTTACCCCTCAATATCCAAATGGCACCATCTAGGCTTCCACTTTTTAGGAAAATTTCTGCTGCAACATTCACAATTTGACATCTTGGTGCTAACTTCTCAGGCCCTGTAAGTCCTTTTAAACTTGTAAAATGTATTTTTAATTCATGTAGTTTATCTAAGACCTTCCTTCCCTAGAGTAAAAATAAAGAACACTAATTATCAATCATTTATAGTATTACAGAGACACAAAGTCACTAATAATCACTCAGAAGCCAATTACCCACTTTGAATCATCATACTAGACTGATGGTTGTCAAACTGCTCCAAGACTCTTTCTGTAAGCCCTTTCCACTCAGCCAGAAAGATGAAACGGGAAAGGGAACAAGAAGGGCTTTGCCTCATATTAACCACCACCACCAGGCTCCCTTTATCAGTAGTTAGTTCTCCTTTCATGTACTTTATACTCTGTGCTTCCCATTAAGATTTCATTTGGCAAAAGGATTTCATGCCTAAACATAGAAAATTACTGATTATGTTTCTGTTTCTCTTCTATTAACCAATATGAGATTGAGGATGGAAGGACAGTAAAAATGGAGATAATTAGTTATTAAATTTAGATTAAAAAGATAGTGAAAAAAAGGACAAAATGTTGGCTGAAAATTATTTTTCTGATTCAACAGACTATTTCATGTATACTACATGAAGACTGTCTTTGGTCCGGACATTGGAAATTGGACATATATTATTATTTTATACCACAGGTCAGCAAACTTTTCCTGTAATGTCCTGATAGTATATACTTTGGACTTTGCAGGCTACATTTGGTCTGATGCATATTCTTTTTGGTTGTTGTTTTTAATTTGTAACTCTTTAAAAATGTAAAAAACATTCTTAGCTTGAGGGCTGTACTAAAAACAGGCTGTGGGAGAGATCTGGCCTGTGGGGCCTAGTTTGCAGACCCTTGTTTTATATTCTATACTATTTTGAGTCAGATGCTTATAATGTCCAAGTACTTCCAATTTGACTGTATAAATGAGTGCATTTTTCAAGGGATACCTTTAGTTTAACTTCAATGGTTTTACTTTTATGTTCAAAAAGGAATAGGCTTTACAAAAAAGTTCATACTAAATAAGGTGATAGATAAAATGATAAAATAATCTTTCTAAATAAGATAATTGAAAAATTTTAATTAAAATTAAAAAAATCTCACCAACCTCTTAATGTCGTAAGAAATACCAACCAAATAAAATTAAAATATACTCAGTCTGAGTTTTCAAAAAGGGTCTTCTTGTTAGGTAGTCCCCAAATTCCCAAGCATTAAATATCCAAGAAATTAATGCTATGACCAACCTTAAGCTAGATAGTGAGAGCAGGGACAAGGTACACCTTGCCGACCCCAGGCCTACCACATAAGTGCTCAACCTCCTAGAGACCTGCTGTAGAACCATTCTGAGTTAAAATTTTTTTTTTTACTTCATGAATTTTGTATATATACAAGTGACCATGTACTTAAATGTTACTAAACACGTATTCAATTGTGAAATAACCTCTTTAGAAAAAGTAGCAAGTAACAAAAGATACACTTTAATAGTTAATTCAACAGTGACTACACTCTCTCAACTACTCTACTCTCTATATAACTCCATCCCTCAGCACTTCCTCTCTATTTTGGATTTTCCTGTCCTCCACTTGAATTTTGAGTCTATAACCCCACTTGCCACCTCAGGGAGATCTAACAAATGGTAGGTTGTACAATATGGTCTTGGGTCACTTCTCTATTTTGGATTTTCCTGTCCTCCACTTGAATTTTGAGTCTATAACCCCACTTGCCACCCCAGGGAGATCTAACAAATGGTAGGTTGTACAATATGGTCTTGGGTCACCAGACCACTTCTACAGTGAGCTAAGCCTCTAAGTTAGACAAAATACATAGTATATAGTGTTCTAGAGCATTCTAAGAGGTAATTTTTAAGAAGTCCTGTTAATTGTGAGAATCCTAAATTCATCTTAAGAAAGGTGTCTTGAACTCTTCCAAAACTACAATGCTATACACGCAGGAGTTGGCAAAATAAATTGAATTTAAAGTTACTTCAAATAAATATGACATTTATCGCAGCTTCATAAGTGTTCCCTACACTGACATTCTAAACAGAAGTCAGTCTCATGCCACTTCCTTTCCACAACTAATAATGTACTTTCTAGTCTGGGTCCCATTTTGTCACTGTAGTGATTATTAACAAATTCCTAATTTGCAGGGTTAACTTATATATTCTGTTCATAATTTTAGAACTAACACTCTCTATGCCAAGTCAAAACAAAAATTTAATGAAGTACCTTGGACCACTGCAACAGCTTGTGATAGAAATAAATGGCATTGATTCCAATTCTTCCCAACAAAGTTTTATCTACTTTGCTATTCTGTGGATCTTTGCTAACTGAAACACAAAGAAGGCATATGGAAGAAAAGAAAATAAGTCACTTTAAATGATGGAAAAGCAAATTAATACAGAATTATTGATACTGCTACAAACATCAGGTGTCAGCAAACTATGGCCCATGGGCCAAATCTAGCCTGTGGGCCTGTGTTAGCCTGTGAGCTAACAATGGTTTGTTTATCTATCTATCTAATCTATCTATCTTATCTATCTTATCTTATCTTATCTTATCTTATCTTATCTTATCTTATCTATCTATCTATCTATCTATCTATCTATCTATCTATCTATCTATCTATCGTTTTAAAAGATGACTAGTAAAGGGATCTTAACCCTTGACTTGGTGTTGTCAGCACCACACTTTCCCAAGTGAGCTAACTGGTCATCCCTATATAGGGATCTGAACCTGTGGCCTTGGTGTTATCAGAACCACACTCTCCCAAGTGAGCCACAAGCCAGCCCGTTTTTTAATTTTTAAAGGATTGTATAAAAATAAAAATAAAAAAACCCCAAAAAACTATGTGATAAGATCATCTGTGGTGTGTACGAAGACTAAAATATTTATTATTATTTGACTTTTTACAGAAAAAGTAATCCGTGGTAAAGAATATAGTAATGAAGAGCTAATGCAAAAAAAAAAAAAAAAACACCTCAAAATTATATTAATTTTGTTGATTTATATTAGTGAAGATAGTAACATCTAGTAATTAAAAAATTCAGATGCTGCAGTATAATTTGCAATAGTTTTATGAATCTGAACAAAAAGAAAAATAACATGAAACATTTGATACTAAAATACCAATTCTTAACCTTATATCATTATAATCTAATAATAAATAGAAAAAGTCATAAAGAGGAGCATCTGAAAACTGCAACATTAATATATCTACAACATGAATTTGATACTAAAATACCAATTCTTAACCTTATATCATTATAATCTAATAATAAATAGAAAAAATCATAAAGAGGAGCATCTGAAAACTGCAACATTAATATATCTACAACATGAAAAATATTAAGAGCTTTACACTCCTGTTAAGAACATTGCATTGTCCTAACACACAGTACTCAGACCAAAACAGTGACATTTTACCTGTTTCAGCAAATTCACAAAAAGGAACACATGGTCTTTCTTTACAGTCTTTTGTTAGTGTTTCAGCAATACAAGTACAAAATTTCTGGAAATCCACAAATTTTTCACAGCTCATTTTTACATTAATGTATAAATTTCCCAATTTGGTCCAGTCACCTTTTTCCTTACAATGCTATCAAAATTATTAAAAACAAAACAAAAAAAAGAAAGAAATAATAAAAACTATACCATTTATGCAAAAATATATTATGGGCCAGGCACATGTACACATTAGATATACTGAAATTAATGACATAATCCCTTCAAATCTCATAAACTTACTGACAAGCATCACATCAATAATATACTATTGTAACTTCACTTTTTCTGACTATAGCAAAGCCTCTATAAATTCCAGACAGCAGTGCACATTTGTTTTAATTATCTAGTTCCTAAAGCATTTAATGACATTACCCCCAAACCTGAACTTGACAGTGGAAATGGATTTTATGGAAACAGATGATAAACAGCATGATTTGAGCTCTCTCTACAGCAATACATATCATTTTGAGCATTACATTTCTACAAAATGGGCTACAAAAAAAAAATGTCAGTAAATATATCATCTTCCTATTTTCTATAACAAACTAAGAAATAGTTTTCCACAACAAAAAGTTGTTTCAAGGATATTAAGATACTAATTAAAACTAGACCAACAATTAATAGATTAACACAAAAATCACCCTGAAAGTTCTCTATTTCTTATACTCTAAATGCTTGGAAAGCACAGTGTGATCCTGGCTTTTCCCCATCATTTCACATATTGCAATCATTCATGACAAGAAAGCAAGCTTTCCTTTGCACTGAGTGAGTCTGCCCAGCCATAAGAATGAAAGATTAGGTTTTGGATTATTATTATTATTATTTTACTTAAGTTAATTTTGAAACAATTATTTTTAGAATCACTTTTAGAAAAGTTCACAACTCTAGAAATTATGTTTTCATTTAAAAATACTAACTTGTTAAAAAAAAATCAAACTTCTTTTCCAAGAGTATTTTCTCTGTATAACATCCACATTTCTAAAACTTTCTAAATTGAATTATTATTTAAACTTTGTTTTTGATTATCAGAAATCCCAGCAATTTATTTAAATAATAAATGTCATACCTCTATTTCATTCAAAGCTGAATCTAAGTCACACTTCCAGTTCTTAAATTGCCTCATCTGTAATCTTTAACAATAGAAAAGGGTTAATTATGCTTACATTCACCCCCCGAAAGTCATGATTGCTCCTAATTAACTTGTTCTATTGTTTATCCCTAAGAGACCTGAGAAAAACGAATTGATATACTCTAAAAATCCTGTAAAGTTGAAGAAAATGGCAATTGAATAGGTACCTACCTTATGCTATTTCCTCCCCAAACCACAGGCAACATTATAAGAAGGAAAAAGGAAATTCCACATGAAACCATACCTTCAGCCTAACTTGAAGACAGAGAGTGCTAAAACTTCAAAATAAATGTGAATGAAAAGTGAAAAAAGCACCAAATTCTAGCACAGGATCTCTACTGCTGATACCCCACTCTCACTGCTCCACAAGGATTTGTAGCAAGCAAACAGAGACAAACAAAAGCAAAGCAAGCAAACAAACAAAATTTGTGTGGGATAACTGAAGAGGGAAACTACCAGAAGGACCTAACATTGATTAAAAAATACTGCCACAAAGGCTAAGTCCACACTAAGTTTGAAAATGCTAAAATAAAATATCTTGCTAGATCAGAACACAGACCACAGAGAAAGAACTTTTTGTGTGATTTAAAGAAGGTAATCTTTGAAATGTATAGTTTTTGGGAAAGGAAAAAAGAAAATTGAAAGAAGCACTCTTTGGCCTCTGGAAAGAGGAAATGAAGAAGGGGAAAAAAGAAGGTGCCATTAAAGTAGTAGTTCTGTACAATACCCAATTGTGGGGTCAATTTTGGCAATTAGTCCCAAGGTTCTATAAACTATTTCAAGGCATTAAGAAGAAAGGAAAACTTCCTAATTTCTTTTATGAAGTATAACATTGATGTTTAAACTAGATAGGACAAAGAAAGAAAACTAAAAAGATTATTGGTCATGAATGGTGATACTAAAAAAAAAAAAAGAAAAATATTAATAAACAGGATCCAAGACCACATTAAGAAAATAATACAACATGACCAAGTAAAATTTATTTTAGGAATGCAAGCAAAATTCAGTATTAGAAAATCTATCCGTATCATGTGCCAAATTAATAGAGCTAAGGAAAAAAATCATGACTAATTCCATAGGTACTGAAAAGGCTATTCATAAAATTCAACAATTCATGATAAAAACACTTTAGAATGTAGGAACTGAGGGATACTTTCTTAAAATCATTAAATATACATACCTCAGTGTGAAAGCCAGTATTATATTTAGTAAAAAAATTTAGAGGCATTTCCACCAAGACCAGGAACAATGCAAGGATGTCCACTATATCCATTTATTATTCAACACTGTACTAGAGGTATGAGCCAATGCAATTAGATAAGACAAATCACTTAGAGGCATAATGGTGAAGAATTAGTAAAATCATCTCTATTAGCAGATGATATTATAGTACAACTGGAAAACCTCATAGATTCCAGGATGAAATTAACTCAAATAATAAAAATTTCATAATAAAGTAGCAGAATATAAAATTTACAAACAAAAATCAACAGCCCTTATATATATAAAAACCAAAGAGTAATAATGGTATTGAAAATCTAATCTACAATAGCAAGAAAAATATGAAATACTTATATAAGGAAATTATGAAATATTGCTGAAAGACACAAAAGTAAACTTGAACAAACAGAAAGACATTCCCGGCTCTTGAACAGAATGATGCAACATTATAAAGGTGTCAATGTTCACTAAGTTAATTCAGGGGCCGGCCTGTGGCTCACTCCGGAGAGTGTGGTGCTTATAGGCCATGGGTTTGGATCCCATATAGGGATGGCTGGTTCGCTCACTGGGTGAGCGTGGTGCTGACTAAGTTAATTCATAAGTTTAATGCAATTACAATAAAAATACCAACAAGCTACTATATGGAGTTAGGAAGTTGATACTAAATATATGGGAAAGCACACATGCAAGAAGAGCCAGGAAAATGCTGAAAAAGTATGAAAGGGGATCATCCTTACCAAATATTAAAACATACTATTAAAGCCTCTATAATTAAAGTGGTACTAGTGCAGGAATAGACAGTTCAGTGCAATAAAATACAAAGTCTAGAAAACAGACCCAAGCACATATGAAATTTAGTATATGATAAAGGTGGCATCTCAAATCACTGGAAATAAAGATGGACTTTTTGATAAATGTTGCTGGAAAAGTTGGATAATCATTTGGAAAAGATAAAATTAGATTCATATTTTACAACATATGTAAGAATAAACTCTGATTAGAAAACTAACTCTAAAAATAAAATCATACAGATAATAGAAAATATGGGTAATTTCCTTTAAAACCTTGATATAGAGAAATTATAACTCAAAATAGAGGTGATAAAAAATAACCTTGACACAAAACTGACACAATAAAAAAAGATGAATACATTAGGTTGCCTAAAAATAAAAGTTTATGTATGGCAAAAAATGCCATAAAGTCAAAAGACAACTGACAACCTAGAAAAAAATTTGCAGTATATACTACAAAGGCCTAATATCTGCAAAATGTTAAGAACTCTTAAAGCTTAAGGAACAAAGATTGCAAACCCAACAGAAAACGGGGAAAAAGATATGAGCAGACAATTCACACAAAGGTGTAAAATATAGCCCTCAAATGCTTGAACAGAAAATGCTCAAACTCATGCAACAAAGATTGCAAACCCAACAGAAAACGGGGAAAAAGATATGAGCAGACAATTCACACAAAAGGTGTAAAATATAGCCCTCAAATGCTTGAACAGAAAATGCTCAAACTCATGCATAATAAGAGAAATGCAAATTAAAACACAAAAATACCATTGTTACTTAATGGATTAACAAAAATTAAAAAGTATTAAAACATTATGTTAGAAAGCTCGCTGAAATAGGCAGTCTGATATTTTTCTTGTGAGAATACACAATGGTACAACCCTTCGAGAGGGAAATTTGGCAATATCTCAAGTTATACATGTACTTACCTTTAAAAAATTTTTTATTTTGAAATAATTACATGCTCACAGGAATTTACAAAAATAGTACATAAAGCTCTGTCTACCCTTCACCCAGGTTCTTCCAATAGTGACATCTTGTGTGATTGTAATAGAGTACAACATCAAAACCAGGAAACTGACATTGGTATAATACTGTTAACTAAACTATAGATCTTATTCAATTTTCACCACTTTTTACATGCATTTGTGTGTGCGTTTTAGTCCGTTTTGTGTTCCTATAACAGAAATACCTGAGACTGGGTAATTTATAAAAGAAAGAGGTTTATTTGGCTTACGATTCTGGGACAGCTGCATCTGGCACAGGCCTCAGGCTGCTTCTACTCATGGTGGAAAGTGGTGGGCAGCCAGTGGGTACAAGCAGATCACATGGTGAGAGGAAGCAAGAGAGAGAGAGAAGGTGCCAGGGTCTTTTTAAAATGAACTCTCGCGGGAACTAATAGAGCAAGAACTCACTCATTAATCCTCCCTCCCCCAGGGAGAGCATTAATCCATTCATGAGGCATCCGCCTCCATGACCCAATCAGTTTCCAGCACTGCCACATTGGAGATCAAATTTCCACATGAGTTTTGGAGGGGGCGACACATCCAAACTCCATCAGTGTGTCTAGTTCTATGTAATATAACCCCATGATGGACCCATGTAACCACAACCATTCCATCACCACAAAGGAAATTCCTTATGCTAGCCTTTTATACTCAACCCCCATGCCCTGTCCCTGACCCCTAGCAACCACTATCAGTTCTCCATCTCTTTAGTTTTGTCATTTTGAAAATAATACTTTTGTGTAAATGAAATTGTGCAGCATGTAGCCTTCTGGGATTGGCTTATTAAGCTCAGCATAATTCCCCTGAGATCAACCCAAGTTGTTCCGTGTTTCAATAATTTTTTTTTTCTTTTCTGAGTAGTATTCCATGTATCAATTTACCACAGTTAAACTACTCATTCACCTGTTAAAGGACATCTGCTTTTTTTCCCAGTTTGGGGCTACTACAATTAAAGCTGCTATGAACATTTGTGTACGAGTTTTTACGTGACCAAAAGTTTTCATTTCTCTAGGATAAGCACTCAGGAGTTCAATAGCTCTATCTGGCACTTGCATGTTTAGGTTTTTTTTTTTTTTTTTTTTTTAACTGCCAAACTACTTTCCATACTGGCTGCACCATTTTATTTTTTTTTATTTTTATTTGAACTTCTCAATATACTTTGTAGTTGGTTTTCATGTCTTTACCCATTCCTCCTTTTTCTCCTCCCTCTCCCCACACCTGCCATTATATCCGTTCGCTTGTCTTAAGTTCAAGGAATTGTGATTATTACTGTTGTGTCTTCTTCCTCCCTCACCCTTTGTTTGTATATTTATTTATTTATTTATTTATTTTTAACTCCCACAAATAAATGAGAACATGCGGTATTTCCCTTTCTGTGCCTGACTTGTTTCACTTAATATAATTTTCTCTAAGTCCATCCATGTTGTTACAAATGGTAGTATTTCATTCTTTTTTATACCAGAGTAGTATTCCATTGTGTAGATATACCACAGTTTCCTTATCCACTCATCCGATGATGGACATTTGGGCTGGTTCCAACTCTTGGCTATTGGAAATAGTGCTGCAATAAACATGGGAGTGTAGGTATCCCTTCAGCATGATGATTTCCATTCCTCTGGGTATATTCCCAGCAGTGGAATAGCTGGGTCATATAACTCTATCTGGCATTTGCATGTTTAGGGTTTTTTTTTTTTTAACTGCTAAACTGCTTTCCATAGTGGCTGCACCATTTTACATTCTCACCAACAACATATGATACAGTTTCTCCATATCCTACCAGCATCTGGTGTTGACACAATTTTTTATTTCTCTCATTCTGATAGGTATAAGGTGATATCTCATTATAGTTTTAATCCGCATTTCTCTTATGAGATACAGTTTCTCCATATCCTACCAGCATCTGGTGTTGACACAATTTTTTATTTCTCTCATTTTGATAGGTATAAGGTGATATCTCATTATAGTTTTAATCCGCATTTCTCTTATGACTAACAATGCTGAACATCTTTTCATATGCTTATTTGTCACATGCATATCCTCACTGGTGTTTATGTCTTTTGTCCATTTTCTAATAGAATTGTTTTTTCACTGCTCGGTTTTGAGAGGTCTTTATACATTCTAGACACAAGACATCTTTTGGATATGTAGCTTACAAATATTTTCACCTAGTCTGTTGCTTGGCTTTTCATCCTCTTATAAGGTTCTTTCACACAGTAAAAGTTTTTAATTGTGATGAAGCTCAATTTATCAACATTTTATGGATGCTTTTGGTGTTGTCTAGTTATCTCTTAAGCTTTCCTCGCGCCTAGCCCTAGGTCCCCCCAGATTTCTCCTATTTTTTCCTAGGAGTTTTACAGTTTTACATTTAAATTCATGATCTATTTTGCCATTTTGAATTAATTTTTGTATAAGGTGTCAAGTTTGGGTCAAAGGTTTCTTTTTTGAGTTTTGGGGACATTAAAACTATAGCACCTTGTATAGAAAGATAAATGCTTTTTGTGTGTTTATCCTACAACCTTGCTGTATTCACTTATTAGTTCTAGGAGTTTTCTTGGTAGATTTCTTGGCATGTATATAAAAAATGTATCATCTGCGAATAGGCTCCAAAAAGGGACGATTTTAATTATTTCCAATCTGTATGCCTCATTTCCATTTCTTGCCTTATCATGCCAGCTAGGATTTTCAATGAATAAGAGTGGCATGAGCAGATATCTTTGCCTTGTTTCCAATTTTAGGAGGAGAGTATCCAGTTTTTCATCTAAGTATGATATTTGCTACAGATATTTTACAGGTGCTCTTTAAGTTAAAGAGTTTCTCCTTTATTCCTAATTTGCTGATTTTTTAAAATCATGCATGAATGTTGAATTTTGTCAAGTGCTTTTCTAATTATTAATATGATAATGTGATTTTTTTATTCTTATGCTGCTGATATGATGGATTACACTGCTTTTCAAGCATTGGACCATCTTTGCAGCATTGGAATAAATCGCACTTGTTCATGGTGTGGAATTTTTTTAGACATCATTGAATTCAATATGCTACTTTGTTGAAGATTTCTTCATTTAAGCTCATGAGAGTTATGGTTTGTAGCTTTTTAAAAAAATACTCTCTTTGTCTGGTTTTTATGTGTAACATGCTGCTAAAGTGTTCCCTACTTTTCTATTTTCTGGAAGATATTGCATAAATTCATGCTGATACTTCTTTAAGTGACAGGTAGAATTCTCCAGTAAAACCATTTGGCTCTGTCTTTTTTGGAAGTTTTAAATTATGAATTAAATTTCTTCAATAATTATAAGCCTACTCAGATGATCTAGTTCATATTGGGTACATGTTGGTATCTTGTGTTTTTTGAGGAACTGCTCCAATTCATCTATGTTGCTGAGTTTGAGTTGTTCAAAGCAATCCCTTATGATCCTTTTAATAGAAGCAGGATCTGTATTAACAACCCCTGTGTCATTTCTCATACTGGTAATTTATGTCTGCTATCTTTTTATCTTAGTCTTGCTAAAGGTTATTGATCTTTTTAGAGAAACAACTTTTTGTTTCATTTGTTTTCTTTATCACTTTTTTGTTTTCAGTCTCATTGATTCCTGCTCTTATCTTTATTATTTCCTTTCTTATGTTTGGTTTATTTCCCTCTTATTTTCTTATTTTTTGAAGTGAGACTTTAGAATATTTAGTGATACAGATTTCCCTCTCAGCGCTGCTTTAAATGCACTTCCAAAATTGTGATATATTTTCATTATCATTTAGTTCTAACAGTTCAGTTTTCTTTTGAGACTTGCTCTTCACCCATAGATTATATAGAAGTGTGTTTAATGTCCAAATGTTTGGAGATTTTCCTGTTGTTGACCTCCAGTTTGATTCCATTATGGTCAGAGAATGCACTCCATATAATTTCAATTCTTTGAAAAAAATTTATTTCAGTCTTTCTTTTTCACTTAATTGAAACATACTGACTTTATTGAAATTTTTTGAGGTTTGTTGTATGGTCCAGGATATGGTCTCCCTTGGTGAGTGTTCCATGGGTGCTTGAAAGGAATGTGTATTGTTTTAAGGTGGAATGTTCTATAAATGTCTATTAGATCCTGTTGATTGATGGTGGTGTTTAGTTCTATGTCCTTGCTGGTTTCCTAGTATTTCTATCAATTGTTGAGTGAAGGATGTTGAAGTCTCCAACTATAATTATAGATCTGTCTGTTTCTCCTTTCGGTTCTTCTTTTGCTTCAGTAATGGTGGTGTTTAGTTCTATGTCCTTGCTGGTTTCCTAGTATTTCTATCAATTGTTGAGTGAGGGATGTTGAAGTCTCCAACTATAATTATAGATCTGTCTGTTTCTCCTTTCGGTTCTTCTTTTGCTTCAGTATTTTTTTTAAAGATGCTGTTTATTTGATTTTTGCAAAGGTAATATATTCATAGTTCCAAAATCAAACACTATACATGGATATACAAAATAGAAGTCTCCTTCCACAACCGTCTTTCAGTCACCCAGCTCTCCTCCCCATATGCAACCACAGTTATTTTAGTTTTTTGTGGATCCTTTCAAATGGTATCAGCTTCATTTACTGATGCTCTGTTGTTTGGTGCATACACATTCACATTGGTGTGTCTTCTTGGTGTTACTGCCCATTTTATCATTATGTAGCATTCCATTTCGTCCCTGGAAATTTTCTTTGCTCTGAAGTCTACTTTATATGACATTAATATAGCCACTCATGCTCTTTTTAAAACTAATGCTTGCATGATATATGTTCCATCCTTTTGGTTTCAACCACCAATATCCTTATATTGGAAGTGAATTTCTTGTAAAGGGCATATAGTCATACTTTTATATCTACCCTGCCAATTGCTGTCCTTTGTTATATTTAGAACATTTATACGAACAGTATATTTTGGATATCACTCTAAAACAGTTTATAGAGAAATTTCCCATTCTTTTTTATAGCTGCAAAGTACTCCATTGTGTGAATATACTATAGGATTTTCAATGGATGTATGTGCATTTAGGTTATCCACAATATTTTGCAACTATAAACAATGTTGCAATGAATAAGCTTAAGTATATGTATTTTAGTACTGATAGAAATGTATTTTCAGGGTACATTTCTAGAACTGGGCTGCTAGGTAAAAAGGTAAGTACACTACAGCAACCTCTAAAAGAATATACAAACAAAGAAACTAAAGAACACTATAGATAATCCAAATAGAATTCTAAAAAATGTTCAAGTAACAGCCTAAAGACTCTACAAAAAAAAAAAAAAAAAACCTCTTAAATAAGTGATTTCAGCAAAGTTGCAGGATACAAAATCAATATGCAAAAATCAGTAGCATTTCTATCCTCCAACAATGAACTAGCAGAAGAAGAAATCAAGAAAGCTAGCCCATTTACAGTAGTCACCAAAAAATAAAATACCTAGGGCCGGCCCGGTGGCGCACTTGGTAGAGTGCGGCGCTTGGGAGTGTGGCGGCGCTCCCGCCGAGGGTTTGGATCCCATATAGAGGTCGGTCCGCTCACTGGTTGAGCACGATGCGGGCGCGACACCGAGGGTTGCGATCCCGTTACCGGTCACGAAAAAAAAGACAAAAAGGGAAGAAAAAAATAAAATAAAATAAAATAAAATACCTAGGAATAAATTTAACCAAGAATGTGAAAAATCTCTACAATGAGAACTACAAACCACAGTTGAGAGAAATTAAAGAGGACACAAGAAGATGGAAAGATATCCCATGCTCTTGGAGTAGAAGAATTAACATTGTGAAAATGTCTGTACTACCCAAAATGATCTACAGGTTCAATGCAATCCTCCTCAAAATTCCAATGACATTTTTCTCAAAACTAGAAAAAACAATCCTAACATTCATATGGAATAATAAAAGACCAAGAATAGCCAAAGCAATTCTGAGTGAAAAAATAAAGCTGGAGACATAACACTGCCTGATTTTAAACTATACTATACAAAGTATAGTTACAAAGCTATAGTAACCAAAACAGCATGGTACTGGCATAAAAACAGACATACAGACCAATGGAACAGAATATAGAATCCAGAAATCAACCTATGCACCTACGGCCATCTGATGATCTTTGACAAAGGCATCAAGAGTACACACTGGGGAGGATACTGCCTCTTCAGTTAATGGTGCTGGGAAAATTGGACATTCTTATGTAGGAGAATGAAACTAGACTCGTACCTCTCACCATATACCAAAATAAACTCCAAACGAATTAAAGAATTAAATATATGACCTGAAACAATAAAACTCCTAAACATAGGGGAAACACTTCAGGAAGTAGGATTGGTATAGACTTTATGAACATGATCTCAAAAGCACAGGCAACCAAAGGAAAAATAAACAAATGGAATTATATCAAAATAAAAAGCTACTGCACAGCAGAAGAAATTAAGAGTGAAAAGACAAGCAACAGAGTGGGAGAAAATATTTGCAAAATACACATCTGACAAAGGATTAACAACCAGAATATACAAGGAACTCAAACAACTTAACAGAAAAAACCAAGTAACCCAATTAAAAAATGGGCAAAAGCAGACATATGAAAAAATGCTCAACATCACTCAGCATTCAGGAAATGCAAATCAAAACCACACTGAGATACCATCTCACTCCTGTTAGGATAGCTAATAACCAAAAGACTGAGAACGACATATGTTGCTGAGCATGCAGAGAAAAAGGTATCCTCCTACACTGTTGGTGGGACTGCAAAATGGTGCAGCCTCTACGGAAAATGGTATGGAGGTTCCTCAAACAATTACAGATAGATCTACCATAAGACCCAGCTATCCCACTGCTGGGAATACAACCAGAGGAATGGAAATGATCAAGTTGAAGGAATACCTGTACTCCAGTGTTTATTGCAGCACTATTTACAATAGCCAAGAGTTGAAGCCAGCCTAAATGCCCATCATCAGATGAGTGGATAAGGAAAATGTGGTACACCTACACAATGGAATACTATTCTGCTATTTAAAAAAATAAAATACTACCATTCGCAGCAACATGGATGGACTTAGAGAAAATTATATTAAGTGAAATAAGCTAGGCACAGAAAGAGAAATACTGCATGTTCTCACTTATTTGTGGAAGTTAATAAAAATAAATAAGTAAATATAGAAATGAACAGGAGAGAAAAAAAGAAGACATAACAATTCTTTGAACTTGTTAAAACAAGTGAACAGATATGATGTTGATGGGGGGAAGAGGGGAGAGGGAGGGAGGAAAAGGAAAAATTGGTAAAGCGACATGAAAATAAACTAGACTGTATACTGATAAATTAAAATCTAAAAAAAAATAATAAAAAAGTTCAAGTAATCACCATAGGAAGACAAGAAATGGGAAATAGGAAACAAACAGAACAAATAATAAAATGACAGACTTAAGCCCTAACATCAATACTTACTTTTAATGTAACTGTTTTTAAATAATGACTGAACGTATGTCAACAACTTTCCTAGATTACAGGCACACCTAAATTCACATGAATATCAATGTTAAAATTCTTTGTAGCAGCTTTATCTATTGTGATAGTCTTTCAAATGAACTGTAAACTAGCTAATTAAAAAATATAATCAAAATATGAATGTTCACTAAAACTCATTTACCTAGCCCAGAAAAGTTTAATTGCCGCCGCGCTCCCAAGCGGCGCACTCTCCAGTGTGCCACTGGGCTGGCCCTTAACTGGCCTAATTTCAATACTGCTGTGTCTCAGGGAATAGGGAGGCTTGAGGAGATGGAGAGAGATGGGGGAATGGTGGGTCAAAGGAGCAGTTAGAACACATACAACACTTATTAATTTATACAGGCACGGTTTGTGACTCCCCCAAACAATTATAACAGTAATAACAAAGATCACTGATCACAGATCACCATAACAGACATAACAATAACGAAAAACTTTAAAATACTGTGAGAATTTCTAAAATGTAACAGAGACACAAAGTGAACACACAGTTAGAAAAATGATGCCAAAAGATTTGCCTGACATAGGGTTACCACAAACCTTCAATTTGTAAAAAACATAGTTATCTGTGAAGCTTGATAAAGTGACGTATGCCTTTACCTCTTACAGAACACTCATCATCATTCTGAAGTGGAAGCACAGGAAGAGGCAGAGAGTACAGAGATACAATTTTTGAGATCAGTGGTTACAAAATAAACTGTAAGAATTACTTCTGTGATTGCATTACTTTGAAAATTCGAAAACTAACGCTGGTTTGTTCTGGAGTCTTCCTATATACCAATAGATCCTGTTCCTAGTCATTGAATGAAGGATGAAGTTCTGTGGCTGTCCTATGCACAAGGGTACTGCTGCTCTCTTGAGCCTTGATGCATATACTTCTCCTGTACTGGCTGCTAATGAATCTGGCAGGAGACTAAAATCTGCTAGCCACTTGAGTTCTCTAGGCTTTTGAGCCACTGCCCAATATGAGAAAAGATTTTAGCATATGGCTCAGGGGAAAAATGAACTTAATGTTTGGAAAAAAATATTAATGCTTCCTACCTATAAATGGATTATACCCCAGAACCATATGCTAAATGAATTGCATTTCTTTTTAAAAATTTTTAAAAATTTTTTATTGAAACACAATTGATGGTACATATCTGTGGGGTACACTGTTGAACATCAATACTTGTGTGCAACATGTGATGTTCAAATCGGGATAGTTAGTACATTCAACATTATAAAATGTAATCACTTTTTGTGATTACCAATTTCTCACTAAACCCCCTCTCCCGCCCCCTTTCCCACCTCTGGTGGCCTTAGTTCTGTTTTCTCCTTCTGAATGTTCAATGAGTTATTATGATTGTTGTATCTTTCTTTCTTTTTTTATTTATTTTTTTCTTTAGCTCCCACTTATGAGTGAGGACATGCAGTATTTCTCTTTATGTGCCTGGCTTATTAGATGAATTGCATTTTGCTACCAAAAATTTATTTCCCAGGTTGTCTTAAAAATCTATTTAACCTAAATAGTGTTATAATTTTCATAGAAAACATAAATATTGTTGGGTTTTTTTTGTCTTTTTTCGTGTCCGGCAATGGATCGCAACCCTCAGTGTCACGCCCGTACCGGACCAGGACCGGCAACGGGATCGCAACCCTCGGTGTCGCGTCCGCACCTCGCTCAGCCAGTGAGCGGGAACCGGTCTGTATGTGGGATCCGAACCCTCGGCGGGAGCACCGCTGCACTCCCAAGTGGCGCACTGTAGCAGTGCGCCACTGGGCCGGCCCCATTAAACATAAATATTGTTAATTGTCAGTAGTTAAATGAAAAAAATCATAGAACTTGAAGAACTCAAATTAACCTCAGTGCTGGTGCTTGAAGGGATTAGTATTACTTAGAGCTGCAATTCTCTAACTGCACTATGGCACCCAGGGCACTGTAGCAAACTCACAGGGGCACACAGACTATTTCAAACTTTCAAGTGACATCTGTCAGACACTGTACAAACTACTACTATTAACTTGTTTGGACCTAACTACTTAACAAATCAGACTGCTAATGTACTTCTTTTGGCCTAGGGGCACTGTAAACCAAAAACGTTAGGGAACTTCAGCATTAAAGAATAAGGAGAAATGAGATAAAAATAGCTGTAGAAGCTCTCTGTGGGAGATTTCTGGGCATTCTGAAGGACTTCAGCAGTTGATACCATTTTCTCTTTATCAAATCTCATTTCATTAAAAAAGTATGTTCATTTAAATACTT
Source organism: Galeopterus variegatus (assembly GCF_000696425.1). NCBI lineage: Eukaryota > Metazoa > Chordata > Mammalia > Dermoptera > Cynocephalidae > Galeopterus > Galeopterus variegatus. Next base: position 52,670 of record NW_007733549.1, read on the forward strand.
ATAATTTATATACTTTTTTCTATGTATGTCATACTTTTTTTTTTTTTTAAAAGGTCATGGCTTTCCTTTTTCTCAGTACAGGTATATTATGGTACTACTCTTAGAATTATCAGAGGTTTAAAAAACACAAGGCCTTTGGAGGCTCATAATCTGAATAGAGAAACTGAATGAAGGAGAAGCACTGAGGTATTTTAATAAGCTAACATGACAAGAAGTGAGCGAAAGAGAAAAAAGAATTAAGGTAAGGTGTATATATACAATAGAATGCATTAAATAGAATTAAGTACTGGTGAAACAGAAGATAGTCATTTTATACTTAATGTGCCAGACATTGAGATGAAATGGGGAACTGAGAAAGATGTGGTGAGACTGGCCAGAGGCAATTTGACTATCGTAGAACAGAGCCAAGAGATGGGACAAGGGTTTATGATATGCAACTATCTTGGTGTCTGGGCATATAAGCAGTTATAAGTGCTTTTCCTTCACCCTTTAACAGTCCTCACCAAAATACATATATTTTAGCTTTTTTTTTTTTTTTAAAGATGACCCATAAGGGGATCTTAACCCTTGACTTGGTGTTGTCAGCACCACGCTGTTCAAAGTGAGCTAACCAGCCATCCCTATATAGGGATCTGAACTCGTGGCCTTGGTGTTATCAGTGAGCCACAGGCCGGCCCTTATTTTAGCTTTAATTATAATGATTTTTCTCACCTGGATTTCATTTCTAGAACTGCAGTTATTTCTTGTTTGGAAGCTTGTGCTTGGTATAAAAGCTTAACAATATAGTTAAATTGTTCTGAGTCAGGCACCATCCCAGCTTCAACAAGCTGTAGAAGAGAAAAAAAAAGTAGTTATTCTTATAAAAATGTGAAAGAGCTGAGAAACCTGAATGAAAACGTGTTGAGAAGTACTTTTCCTGTGCTTCACACAGGGCCTTGGCCAGAGAATAATTGCTGATTACTTGTTAAATTAATAACCCAGGTGACTGACTGCTCACATGTAATACAGTATTTGATTAAAAAAAAAAAAATTCAAAGATTTTCTCTTCCATTCCCATGACTCATTTTCTGTCTTTTTCATGCAACTCAGCTCTAATGGAGACAGCTAACAGGGGAGTATCTGGATGCTTCTGGTGTAAGAATAGACGAATGAGATGTAGGCCTTCTGCGACAGTTCTTCCAAGGCATGACATTACCCTGGGAGGATGGGAAGGTACAAGACTGTGGGCTGGCAGTCTTACTAGCTCAAATAATCCTGTCGATCTCTGCTCTAAGATGTTATAATTTGTTGGGCATAACTTTGCGCGCATGCACCCTGACGTGCACGGGCGCCAGTTCATGCGATCCGCGGCCACCATTTCACTAGCGCTCAACGGCACGTAGCTGCCAGCCTCGCCCTTCCGGGTCCCAGTGATTCAGCAACTTTAGTTCCGTATTCGCGTAAAGCCTCCCCACCACCTCACCCTATCCTTTTAAGCCCTTCTTATTGGCTCTTTGCTTGATCTCTCATATCAAAACCCGCCCTGCCCTTTTTCCCTATATAAGCTGTGCCGCCCTGCAAATAAACGGAGTTCCGGCTTTGACCACTCTCCTGGCTCGGTGGTGTTCTTTCTCGGCCCCCGGGGAGGAAGGTCCTGGGGGGGAAGGGCCGTGCCAGCGACACTCATCATCCCGCTCAGCCCCACAAGGGACCCCCGGCTGGACTGGGGTCTCTTCCCGCTCGGTTTTGTCGGCCTCTGGCTCAGGGAGGCCCGACAATAATTAGGTCCTCCAATACCACCCTGGGCATGAGGTAACACTGGTGAGATGAGAAAGTTAAGGGCCGGCCCGGTGGCGCACTGGAGAATGCGCCGCTTGGGAGGGTGGCGGCACTCCCGCCTAGGGTTTGGATCCCATGTGGAGCCCGGTTCCCGCTCACTGGCTGAGCGCGGTGCAGGCGCAACACCAAGGGTTGCGATCCCGTTACCGGTCAGTAAAAAAGACAAAAAGGAAAAAAAAAAAAGAAAGTTAAGACTAACTCAGTTGAGGGGTGTCTGAAATTCTGTGAGCAACATTTTCATTGAGAATCTTCTATTGTTCAATCTAGTTTTCAGAAAACTTCCCCTTTTTAGAAATAATTTAAATATCAAAATGTTTTTCAATGTTTAGAAGAATGTATGCTTTACCTCCCCAGTCTAGACTGAAAGGAGTACCAGGAAATAAGAATTTGGGGTACGATAATGAAACAATAGCAGGGAGAGTGGAGGAGAAGCTACCTTTTCCAAGGTGTAAGTCTCTATGTGAGATGCCATAATTTGGTTGTTAGAATTTATAACTGATGTGTATTTTGAGACAGAATTTCTTTCAGTGAAGGATAATAGTAACAAGTTGCTGAGAGATTTTCACTATCTTTGAAATCTCAGGAAAATTGCCTCAAATTTGGTGGCACAAAGCCCCTTTAAACGGTCCCTAGAAAGTCCACCCTAAGCTATATGATTAAACAAACTGGAAATAGTTTTGCTGAAAAACTGTACAAATAACTATTTAAAGCCTGTTCTAAACATTAGGCTCTAATCCTTAAACTCTGTATCAGCTGCTTGGGATTCAAGCAGGGTCAATTTTATTTTAAAAAGGGAAATAGCGAAAAAAGACCCAGGGAGGAGTTCTGGTTAAGATGGCGGAATAGACGGACCATAGCATCACTCTCTCCCACAAATCAACCAAATTTACAACTATAAAAATGTAACATCAGCCAAAGCTGGGGCCGCTGTAGCTCAGGGAAAGAGGAGGAGAGACCTACGGAGTTCATGAAGGCAGGAGAAACTACAATGAGAGAAAGAAAAAGCTGCTCTGAGCATTTCAGGCTGCAGCTGCTTTAAGGCTCGAGCTGATGAGCGCATGGAGCAGGAGCCGGTAGAAGCTGCAGCTGTGCCCTTCAGATGGAGTTACTTGGAGACAGCAGGAGAGAAGAGGGCCTTGGTGGCTCCCAGGACAGCAAGACCACTAATAGGTTTCCCATGGACCCACAAAGAAGCGAGGAGCCAGAACAACTGAAAAAAGGGAGCCATTCAGAGGCCGGTGAGTCTTCACAATGGAACAGTGCAGGGCCCATCCCATGGGAAGTGTTCGGAGCATGGGCGGTGGGCAAGATGGGAACACCGGGAGAACAATGGGACACAGCAAGGACAGCCGACCTGCCCCCAATCAGCACAGGACGATTCAGAGGAGACTGTTCTGGAATGCAGAATTTCATGGGGTGCAGTTTGATGAAAAAACTCAGGCCTAGATCAGAGTTTCTACAGAACACAGATCCACCGGGTCTCTGGAGAGCTGGAAGTACCTATAAGATCAACCATTAAACCCTAAGCTGCACAAAAAGTCTTCCCTAGGGAAATGGCAGCAAAGTAGCAATTTAAACCACACAGCTCAAGTACTGGTTCCCAGAGGAAGTTCCCCCGTGTTAGAAGCAAAGGACAAAAAATTAGTTCCAGCCCAGGCACACCACCAGCACCTTGGGGCCTGCCTGGGAACTGGAGGCTTGGATCCGGGGACCGGACCCCATTCCCACTTCCAGGCAAACTGCACCAGTCCCTCAGGGCCTGCCCAAGGACCCAAGGCATGGAGAAGGGGACTGGACACCCCTCCCACAACTGGGCACACCAAGCCAGTGCTTCAGGTCCCACCCGGGGACCTGGGGTATGGAGTTGGGGACCAGACCACCTTCCCACAACCAGGCACACCATGCCAGCACCTCGGGGCCCGCCCAGGGAACCGGGGCATAGAGAAGGGGACCGGACCCCTCTCCCACAACCAGGCACACCACGCCAGTGCCTCAGGCCCTGCCTAGGGATCCGAGGCAAGGAGAAGGGAACCGGACCTCTCTCTCACAACCAGGCACACCACACCAGCACCTTGGGGCCTGCCTGGGGACTCGAGGCATGGAGATGGGGACTGGACCTCTCTCCTACAGCCAGGCACACCAAGCCAGTGCCTCAGGTCCCGCCTGGGGACCTGACTTATGGAACTGGGGACTAGACCCTCCTCCCACACCAGGCACAAAATGCCAGCACCTCGGGGCCCACCTGGGTACCTGAGGCATGGAGAGGGGGACCGGACCCTCATCCAACAACCAGGCACATGGCTCCAGTGCCTTGGGGCCTGCCCAGAGACCTGGGGCATGGACAAGGGGACTGGACTTCTCTCCCACATCAGGCACACCAAGCCAGCTCCTTGGGTCTTGTCTGGTGACCTGAGGCATGGAGAAGGGGACTGGCCACCCCTCCCACAACCAGGCACATGGTGCCAGTGCCTTGGGGCCTGCCCAGGGGCCAGAGGCATGGAGAAGGGACCAAACACACACCCCACAACCAGTCATACTGCCAGTGCCAAGAAGCATACCAAAAACATCACCTCCATGTGGGTGGCCCACCACAGCCACCACAATAACCATGGCTGCTGCAAAAGCAGCTAGACGCCACAACCACCATGCAGATGGTCCGCCAACCACTGGAGTGCATTCACACAAGAAGAGTCACCAGCAGAGACAAAGAAAAGAAGAGGATGTCCCTTTCCACAAAGCCCATTTCAGAGTGACAGAAGAAGCATCTGCTCTATGATAATATTGGGGGACCTGATCACATCTCTCAGCACTGGACAGATCATCTAGGCAACAAGTTAACAGAGTAACCATTATTCTTTCAGAAGAAGAGAAGAAATGTAGGGCTATTAGAGGGGGAGGGAGAGTGAGAGGGGGATGGGGAGAGATTGGATAAGGGGTATAAAGAATAATTATGATTTGTAACAATATATATGCTAGTAATATTGATTTAATCAATATATCTCAATGTTCAACCCCCAAAATATGTATAATCGATTTTGATTCAATAAATAAAAATTAAAAAATTAAAAAAATAAATAAAAATAAAAAGGGAAATAGCTCCTCTTGCAAACCTAACTGATCCACCACCTCAAATAGTTTTCCAAACTTTGTAAAGGAGTAAACACCTTTATTATTTACTGTTAGTCTCTGTAACATTTGAAAGGACTTCTATTGGTCTATTTGCATTCACTGACCATGCAGTGACTTTTGACTAAATGAACAGGGATAAGGGCTGGCCCGGGGCTCACTCAGGAGAGTGCGGTGCTGATAACACCAAGGCCATGGGTTTGGATCCTATATAGGGATGGCCAGTTGGCTCACTGGGTGAGCGTGGTGCTGACACCACCAAGCCGAGGGTTAAGATCCCCTTACCGGTCATCTTTTAAAATAAATAAATAAATAAATAAATAAATGGACAGGGATAACTGTAAGCAAAACCACAAAAGAACAAATTCATTACCTGGTTACCGACACACTTAAAAAAATCTGTCCCTTAACAATGCTCAGAAACCAGGTTAAATATAAATTGTTACTTGACAAACTAGGTGACCACCTAAAGCAGTACAAAATAAGCTGTTAATTGCTCCTTTCTCAATGATGTTTGTTAGATAGGGGTATGGTACACTGCTAGAGTAAGAATGAGGAAAAGCATCTTCTTCCATGATAATAATATGGTTTATCATCGCTGAACCCTGAAATAATATGTACAGGGAAATTGGTACTGGTAGTAAACAAATGCTGGAAATGATGGCTCCATATTAACCATGCAAAAATGAAAATGATTGTGTTTATTAGATACTCCTTATTAAAGGTAATTTTATTTGGACAGTAACTGGGGTACATCTTACAGAAAGCCAATTTATTCAGTATCAGGCTATTTATAGAATTCTTACTGAGGGTTTCTACAACTACTATAGGTGATTGGTAACTTTTGATTTGAAAATTTCCAGGCAAGTAATTCTGTCAAGTTTCATAATGTGGAACTAGATGTAGTCACTCTAATATTTTGTTCATCTGCTAGAGTGGTTCCAGTGTTGCTTCCAAAAGAAAATTGGGGGTTTTCCTACTATTGGGCCTATTCTGAAGTCAATGGCTGGGTAGTACCAAATACTAGAAAGTATTCAACAAAAGATAAAATTTCAATATATTTTTATGAAAGCCATAAAAATTCTTATTTCTCTTTTTGTTTAGGGCCAGATTTTAAACTAATTCCTAGCTACCATGTTTCTATTTTCTTTGTTTTGGTCACAATTTTCTCTCTCTCTGTCTCTCTCTCTGTGTCTCTCTCTCTCTCTCTCTCTCTCTCTCTGTCTCTCTCTCTCTCTCTATATATATATATATCTCTCTCTCTCTCTCTATATATATATATATATTTAGATTTGTTTTTGTTGTAAACAACCTCAAACCTTTTGGAGAAAGTACTTTCTTTTATCATCTTAGGGAGCAGAGATGAAGACAGTTCACACATCAGAAAGCAGTCACCTGGAGTGCTTGGAACTACTTATTTAAGGGAAAGTCTTATCAGCTACTGGAATCTGTTTAAAAACCTTATTTCAGGAAAAAAAGAACCTATTTGAAAATAGAATTCTTTGGTACCTGGAATGTGAATAAAAGGTAGCTTCAGGGTGTAAGTGAAAATAATTATTTTCTTGGTTATTCACTATTAGAGAACAGGAGATAAAATTTTACCTTGCAAAAGGTATCGATTAAAGCAGGTACAGCATTCCTTAATTTCATAGTTGCCACATGTTCAAATATTTTTAGTAATATTTTCAGAGCAGGCTGGATAAAACAAAAAAATTACACTTATTTTCATGTCTTCTTTCAGTACACCTTAAATTTCTCAAATTTGTTATGCCGAAAAACACAAGTGTTCTCTAGAAAGTATGCAGCAAATACAGAAATTTAACTGCCAAATTCAAACAAATATAATAGAAGTTAACTTAAAATATTAAAAAATATATTTTTTCAGGTTACTTACCAGCATTTTAACAATTATGCTGAGGTTAACTACCTGAAATACTTCTTTTAATAAACAATGTTGGAGTAAAGAATTTAGAAGGTTATTTAGCACTTGTAAATCAAAGTGTATGCCCGGAGGAAACTTTCTGTAGTACTCCATAAATATGTTTACTGAAAATGAAAAAAATACATATTAAAGTCATTTGCTGCTTTTAAGGTATCCATCTTTCCTAAATTAGACAATTTTTCTATATTTTAAGATAAAGTAGTATAAATTCATTTTTTTTAAAGGTACAGCTCTAGTATCAGAAATATTTGAGAAAAATTAAAGCAAAAGTCAAAATGGCAATAATATTTGAAGTCAATCAAGCATGCTCAGCACTAGATTGGGAGGTAACTTATGTGCCATCCACAAAAAATAGGTCCAAATTGTCAAATACATTATGGTATCAATATAAACTCCTAAGGAGTCAGGCTCTTCAGGGAGTCTTGAGGCAGTGGCCTCGGTATGTATGAGAAATTGTATAATTTGGTGATAAATGTAGACTACTTTGACATATACCCCTTCTTGTTTTTACCCCACCAACATGTTGACCCTAGGGATGTTTCTGATTCCAGTTTATGATTACAGACATTCTACCAAAAATTACAACGATACTGATTGATTTCCTTTGAGAAAGTAGTTTCTTTTTATGTCAGTCCAATCCCTTAATTTATTTTCTATATACTTAAACCACTCCCAATTCTTGCCATTAATTTTACTGAAATTATTTTAATAGGGATCACTTCACTGTCATTTTTACCCCCATTCCAAAATTTCCCAGGTCAAAATCTGTACACCTTAGCTAAAACTGCCTTAGTAAAAATTACTTTTAATTTTATTTTTGCATTAATTATTTCTACCAGAAACACTTATTACTAACTGGTGTTACTGCTTATTACTACCTGGTATTGCTTGAGAAAATCAGTAACTACTGACAAAGTTTAGCAGAACAATTGAAAAATCAATGCTGAAGTTATAAGAATTTTTAACAACTTTAATAATATGGGTAATAATACTGAACTTTGTTGTAAAGCTTCTTTATATACTACAGTTGTTTACCCTGAGCACGTACAAATAAATCCTTGCTGCTATTCTTTTTGTAGTATCTACATAGTTGCCTATCCTGAAGCAGACCAACTGATAACATGGGAAATTCAGTGTGTCTGCTACAATAACTTATTAATAAAACTGGAACTGCAGATGTTTAAAAAAGGAATCGTTGTTGTTGTTGTTAAAGAATCTTTGTTAGCTACTGTGTAAATAGTCCACTAATTCACATGCAACCCTCCTCCTTTTTGTCACTGTTTTTAACATTTTAATATAATTTCTCCCGTTAAAATGATCCTTTCTGGTTAAACTGTTGTGTGGCAAGGTTTATATATTTTCATAGCTTTTGACATGAACTGCTACATTGCCTTTTTAAAAGGTTTTGTCAATTCATAATGCTACTTCATCAATGACTTATCAGAATCAGGTCCTTTTTACTCCTTTCTTTGATTAGAAGTGCACAATTTTAGTGAACCAGTAACTACTGGATTTTCCTCTCCAGATCTGTTTCTAATTCTCATAAGAGGAAACAAATGTTCATGCCTTTGTGAACAGCTGATTGAACTCTTATTATTCTTAGAAGTTGGAATATTTTTGTATACTACCAATGGGAAATCTGAAATATTTGAAGCTAACATCTTTTCTCAGTTTAAATTTATATGATCAGATTTATATGTTTTGTAGTTCCTTTGATTACTTTAAACCACAGAAATTATCACTTTCTAAAAATCTGATTAAAGGCACCAAGCCTATACACTGGGGAAGAGACTGCCTCTTTAGCAAATGGTGCTGGGAGAACTGGATATCAATATGCAGGAGAATGAAACTAGACCCATACCTTTCACCATACACTAAAGTCAACTCAAAATGGATTAAAGAATTAAATATACACCCTGAATATACAAGAAACTGAAACAACTTTACAAGAAAAAAACAAGCAACCCAATTAAAAAATGGGCAAAAGAGCTAAGTAGGAATTTCTCTAAGGAAGATATACAAATGGCCAACAGACATATGAAAAAATGCTCAACATCACTCAGCATAATGGGCCACAATAATCAACCACATTGTATATTGACAAAATAAAATTTAAAAAATAAATAAATAAAATAAAAATCTGATTAAAAAACCTTTTTCTACTGAATTGCTAATATAATATATTGATTCATTTTGGTATATGCTAAACAGTAGTAATTTTTCAAATGTTTTTAGCCATAAAACTTCTGGAAAGAGAATTTTATGTGGAAATTTAAATATAAAACAGATAAGACAGAACCTATGGTTCTACTCCTAGGTATATAAACAGAAGAACTGAAAGCAGGGACTCAGACACTTGTACATCAAAGTTCATGGCCCATTACTCACAATAGCCAAAAGATGGAAATAACCCGTGTCCATTGACAGACAAATGAATAAACAAAATGTGTTACAAACATACAATAGAATTTAGCCTTAAAAAGGAAATTCTGACACGTTACAATATGAATGAACCTTGAAGACATTATGGTAACTGAAATAAGCCAGACACAAAAAGACAAATATTTTATGATTCCGCTTTTACAGGCAAATTCAGAGACAGGAAGCAGATTAGAAGTTATCAGGAGGTAAAGGGTAGGGGTAATGAGAGTTATTGTTTCATGGGTACAGAGTTTCTGTTTGGGATGACAGTTCTGGAAATGAATGGTGGTGATAGTTATACATTGGACAGTGGTGATAGTACACTGTGAATGTACTTAATGCCAGTGAGCTGTACACTTAAAATGGTAAATTTGGTTATGTATATTTTATCTCACACACATAAAAAGTCAAAGAAAGACTATGGAAATGTTCCGGATTAAAGGAGTCTAACGAAACATGAAACTGGATACATACCTGTTCCTGGATTAAATTCTAGACTAGAGGGAAAAATGCTATAAAGAACATTATTGGGGGCGGGCCCGTAGCTCACTTGGGAGAGCATGGTGCTGACAACACCAAGTCAAGGGTTAAGATCCCCTTACCGGTCATCTTTTTTATTAAAAAAAAAAAAAAAGAACACTATTGGGTCAATTGACAATATTTGAATACAAACTATGGATTAGACAAAACTATCATACCCATGTTAAATTTACTGACGTGGATAAATGTTCCATGATTATATAAAAGGATATCCTATTTTAGGGTACTAGGCATTGAAATATTTAGGGATAAAGAGCCATGATGTACCCAACTTACCTTCAAGTGGTTCGGAGAAAAACTGTGTGTAGGGGGGTGGGGAGAGAAAGACAGAGCAAATGCAAATGATAAAGTTAGGATATATGAGTATCCTTTGTATAATTTTTACTTTTGCCACGTTTTGTAAATTTGAAATTATTTCTAAATAAAAACTTCTAGAAAGAGAATTTTATGTGGAAATTCAAATACAAAATAAATGATGACCTATGGTCAAACACGGGGATGGGGAGTCCTACCCATTCAGCTACCTTCCCTTGTGTACCAGAGTGGTTCCTGAGGCCTCTCTGCAGAGCCTGAGCAGTTAGATCCACATCTTATATTGGTGGTATTCAGAGTTTCTCTGTGTAAGTTGCTATCCAGTTATTTTAACATCATTTATTAAATGATTCCTCCTTTCTCAAGTCCTATGGTCTTTCTAAACACTAGACCCCTTTACACATAATATCAGGTCTATCCTGAGCTATTTATTCTGTTCCATTGATTTAAGTTTCTATTGTTACATCAAACAATTTGCACAGGTCCACAACAACTTCCTGTTATAGGGTTTTTTTTGTTTGTTTTATTTTGTTTGTATTCATTGTTTTAAAACTAAATTTAGATATATATATATATATATTAGATCTTTACACAGTCATAACTAAATTTGGGGGAATTTTGCATCTTTTTCATGTCATCGCTTTCCTTCCACATCTCATTTTATGGAATTATTTATGGAATTTAAAAGTTCATGCACATCTCACCATATGTAGCTCCTCCTCCTTGGTTATCACAATCCCTCAGGTTACAGTACATTCCCACATAGGCTTCTATTACGTCTACCTTAACAACTACTTCCTTGATATAGTAAGATTAAGTCCAGACTAGCAGTTCCCTCAGATGCTTCCTTTAACCCTTGTAGAGATGATATCACCAGCAAAACAAAGCAACAAATTCATCAGAGGCATTTTTAGCTGAATGAGATTTCAAGCAAATGAATAAAATGCTCTATTACCACCATACTATGTAGCTTTGGTGGCTGTGTCAGGGTGACAAATATAAATAAAGCTTGGTTCCTGTCCTCTTGGGGCTCATAATCTAGTAGGGGGAGACAGAGGTAAAGAATGGGATGGGACTGTGGAATCAGATAAGGGTCAAGTACAGGAGGTAATCCTATTTCCTATGACTAAGACTTGAAAGCTGAATAGGTCTTTTCCATGGGGAAAAGGCTTGGAAGAGAGGCATCCTGGGCAGAGAGAACAATGCAGTAGTAGCACTGAAGTTATAACAAAGCCTGGCATGTTTAGGGAACTGCACAGAAATCACTACGGATGGTACACTGGCTACAAGGGGTAAGTGTAAAAAGAGAAGAATGAAGAAGTAAAGATTCAGCTTCTGAAAGATCCGTTCAGAAGGAGAAAAGGATACTGTTAATTAACCTTTCAATCTATCTTATACCTGTAAATAAAATTTCTGAGTCATGAAAATATTAGCACATAAGGGAATTACAGTGTTAAGTGAATTATAATTTTTTATTAATCAAAATACTATATTTATTTTTTAATCCTTTCTAAGGCTAACAAAGCCACTTTTAGGTTAGGCATTCAGTTTTCATACTTAACAAGTACTGAATTTACTTTCAGATGGTAAGGCACAACAGCATGTTGTTTGAAACATTGGCATCAACAAATTTATATAATCATTCAATTGTTTCATACCTGCGCGTTGTAGCAAACACAGCTCATTGATAACTATATATTTCTTAAAAACATCCATGCAAACCTGCAAAAGTCATGAAAAACATTAAATTACCTTTTTATATTTCATAAGAACTACACAAATTTCAATCCTAACTTTTCGCTTACTTCAAATTTTTAAATTGAGCTTAAAGCATTGTAATAAAGAATTTGATGTCTGGTTAACTCACAGATTTGAAATGCATACTGAATTCATTACAAAAACCTTCTTTAGGTTATTTAAAAAATAACCATTTTCTAAGATTGACCAATGTATTAGAACAGACAGCCCAGAAATAGACCCACTCATATACAGTCAGCTGATTTATGACATGGTAACACTGCAGTGCAGTGAAGAAAGGATGATCTTTTTAATAAATGCTGCTAGAGATCCATATGGGAAAAAATTTATTTTGACCCTCTTCTCACATCATAAACAAAAATCAATTATAGCCAAATTAGAGTTCTAAGTGCAAAAGGTAAAACAAACTTTTAAAGAAAAAACACAGGAGACATCTTCATGATCTTGGCAAAGATATCTTCAACAGGATGTAGAAAGTTAACACCACAAAAGAAAATAACTGACAAACTACTGTATATAAAAATTAAGAAATTGTTTTATCAAAAGACACCTTTAAGAGAGTGAAAACACAACTTGTAAAGTAGAAAAAGATATTTGCAATATATGTATATATATCCAATAAAGAACTTCTATTCAGATTATGTAATGAATTCATGAAGATCAGTAAGAAAAAGACAATCCCACAGAATATAGGCAAAATATTTGGACATTTCCAAAAAGAGCATATTCAAATATCAGATAAACACCGTGAAAGATGTCCAGCTTCATCAACCATTGGGGAAGACATCTCTACCCACCAACCAAAACGGCTAAAATTAAAAGGCTGATAATATCAAAAACTAGTAAGGATGTGAAGCAACCAGAACTCTCAGACATTTCTGGTGAGACTATAATTTGGTAAACCACTTTGGAAACCTGTTTGGCAGTATCTCCTAAGGTTGAACAGAGGCAGACCCTAATACCCAGCAATTCCAGTTTTAAGTATAACCTATCAGAATGTGTACATATGTTCACTAAAATACATGCAGAAGAACAATGACTACTGTAGTACATAAATCTGGAACCACCTAAATGCCTAAACAAAATTAATTTTGATATGCTTACAGAATGGAATATTAACTATTATACAGCAATGAGAAAGAAACATCTACAATTTAAAAAGATGGATTTCAAAAATATTTAGCAAAAAAAGTCAGACACATGAGCTGGCCGGTTAGCTCAGTTGGATAGAGCATGGTGTTATAACACCAACGTCAAGGGTTTGGAACCCCACACCGACCAGCTGCCAAAGGGGGGAAAAAAAGACACAAAATAATACATATTATATGGTTTCATTTATATAAAGCACAAAAACAGGCAAAGCTCATTTATGCTATTAGGAGTCAATGAAAATCTAAGCTAAAATGCATGACTGGGACAGTTATTAAAACAATCTCTACTTCAAGGACTTTGTAAGTTTCACCTTTTCATCCCCTTGCTCAGGTACATGAGCAAACTTGCATTGTGATCGCTCACAGCCACGTAACGTATTAAAATGAAATTTGCAGTATCTATAGGGTATCATCAACCCTAGGGGCTTCTGGAACACATAGAAAAATAGAAAAAATCCCTTTGTTAACTGCAAAATACTTAATATAATCTATTGAGAAAGCATTCAAAGCAACAGAAATATTATATACCCCAAACAGTATCAAGATAAACTGCTTGCTAATTTGATAAGAAAAAAGTCTCTAAATAATTTATTAAAAATAATGAAAAAAATCAATTTAGAGTGATTTGTCTTTGAATTTTCTCTATTTCTGTTAGCATAAAATATTCCATCAAGATTATTACTATTTTACTTTTATTTTTGAAGACTTTATTTTTTGGAGCAGTTTTAGGTTCACAGCAAAATTGAGAGGAAGGTACAGAGGTATCTTACGGATTCCTTGCCCTTACACTTTACAAAAGCTTATACATTCCCTCCTCCTTTTCACGCACCTGCCCCCACTTTTATAAAAAAGTTAATTCTATTATAATATGCATCATATTTCAGGTGAATCTGTTAGAGCCAAAATTTTCCTTAGCTTTTCTGATAAACAGCAAAGGCAAATGATATCAAGTTAAAGCTTTTTATGACAAACTTTCCCCATAAACTGCTTTATATTATCAGCTTTCTCTTTCATCACAGAAAACTATTCATCCTGTATTTTCTGTTTTGGATGTTTCCCCCTTCTGCTTTCAACCTCTTATGTTATTTGTGAATATCCCGTGAGTCACTATTTATATTCCGCCTCTTATTACCAACCTCCATTCAAAATCCACACAATGTCTGAAACTGCTTAAAAAAGTAATGATAGTCAGGAAAACACAACCAGAGAGGTCTAGAGTATAGGTTTTATAAGTTTATTTTTTAAAAAAAGTGGTTAACTTACCCCTGCATTTTTTTCCCTTTTAAATATTTCACAAGTTTCAGGATTCTGCAGCTTTAGGACAGAATGTTTTCCCAGAAATTTGAAATCTAGAAATGATTTAGAATGACATTACACACCAGTATGTTACAACTTATTCCCTTCATAACAATGAAATAGATGACTAACACTATTCACTTTAAAGTTTCACTTAGGAATATTCATGTTCCATTAACAGACTGTGCTGCCATGTGTGTTACTATGATTTACTTCTTAGGTACCCTTAAGTATTTCTAGACTTGAATTTAAAATTTTAAACTCACTATAAGCTGCAGATAACTTTCTTAAAAGCCTAATATAGCAGCATTGAGCACTGCATCCAAATGATATGTTTCTTAAGTTAAAAAGACAGATTCTATAGTGTACACAATAAACCTTTCTAGGGGAAGAAAACTCCTGACAAACCCAGGTGCTACAGACTGAAGTGTGTCCTCCCTCCAATTCATATGGTGAAGCCTTAACCCCCGGTATGACTGTATTTGGAGATAGGGCCTTTACAGAAGTAATTAAGGCTCCTGACAAACCCAGGTGCTACAGACTGAAGTGTGTCCTCCCTCCAATTCATATGTTGAAGCCTTAACCCCCGGTATGACTGTATTTGGAGATAGGGCCTTTACAGAAGTAATTAAGGTTAAATGAAGTCATAGCCCTGATTAGATAGGATTAGTGTCCTTATAAGAATAGACACCAAAGAGCTCATATTCTTTCTCTCTTTGCACATACCAAGGAAAGGCTATGTGAGGTTTTAGCAAGAAGGTGGTCATCTGCAAGCCACAAAGAGGGCCCTCACCAGAAAATGAACCCTGTAAGAACCTTGATCTTGGACTTTTAGCCTCCAGAAATGTGCAAAATAATTTCTGATGTTTAAGCCACCCAGTCTGTGGTATTTTGTTATGGAGGCCCATGCTGACTAATATAGCAGGCATCATATCCCTTACTGTTGATCTTTTAAAATGAGAACTAGAGCATTTAAAAATGTTCTTTTCTAAAGATAAAATAACAAATAAAAATAAAAGCATTTTTTATTTTAAATCATTTATTTTTTACCTTGGCAGTATCCAGATACAATGTGGAACAAGCTGAAGTTTTGCTGCATAGCTTTGTAGTTATTTGCATTATGAAAACTGTAAAGCTTTTTAAGATAAAACACATGACCACTGTGGGCTTACTGCTATAGTACATACCACGAGGCAGCACGAAGTCAGTATTGGAAAGGTACAAGTTAGATGTGTGCTACACAAAGTGATTTTATAGTCTTTAACCTCATTCTTCAACGTAGCTTCTTTTGTTCAAAGCATTATGAACTCTCAAAAAAATGACATAAAATCTAAACTACATATGCAAATATACTCAATTAAAACATGCATGTTTTAGGTTTAACCTATAATTCACCTGTACTATCATTATCACATAAATATAGATATTTTGAAAATTGTTCCATCAAAAGTATTTAGGAAAGGAACACAAACCTAATTTTAACCTTCTATGCTTGTTTCAATTATACTTTTTTTTTTAACTTTTTTGTTTTTGGTGGAAAAATCTCCTACATAGTTTCTATATTACCAGAAGCCAACAAGATTTTATTAAGAAAACAAATAGTACCATTCATCCAAGGCTTCAGTATTGTGTCTTCCTGATGACCACTTAGATTCAAAGGGGGCACTAATAAGCACATAGGTTTTGGGACCAGTGCTGGTAACTGATGTCCACCAACCATAATCTCTGAATTTCTAGAATCTTTGCTGTGAGTAGAAAAATCAAAATCAGAATTTAAATTTATTTTCAAAACATTAAAGTAATGAGAATCAAATAAGTAGAAATACAACCTAATGCCATGAACATGTTATATACTACATGATTCTTCAATGTCTTCAATAGGTTGTTCCTACCTTCTTAACTAGAAAACCAATAAATGTTAATTGGGTGGGGTTGGGGTAGGGGTAGGAATGGGGTGGTTTGTTTAAAAAAACTAGATCAAAATATTTTTGATCATGCCAGAAAAAAGGTCTGAGGAGAACCAGAAAAGGTCGTCCAATTGTTCTATTCTGTAATGAAATAAATTAATTATAAATTATTATTCAGAACAAATATATAAAATAAATCTATATATGTCTTTGAGAGCTTCCATGGTTGCTGATTTAAATAGCTTTAAGTTTACTCTAATGTGTGAGATCCTATATAACCAATTTTATAAAAATTTAATCTGGAGGTTACTTACATAGAAAAACACGTAACTTAAGCAAGGGGGAGAGAGGGAAGTACAGTACTTCATAGCTGACTTGTAGACACAAATGACCGTACTTTTTAGAAGAAAAACTTACACCAACACTCATATACTATATAAACTTTGACCTAAAAAATAATTCTAATAAGCTTATTTAACTGGGATTTCCTCAGCCAAAGGAGAGTAAAAATAGTAAGAAGAGGGGCCCATACTTGTAACAGTTGAAACTTAGTAGCACTGATGGAATTAAAAAATTTCACACAAAATAAAGATATTCACTTTTCTCCCAACTTGGGATATCATTGATATGTGTAATCACCATATCCCCTTCCCCCCCAATAAAACAAAACAAAAGCAGTAACATAAAACAAAGGAATAGGAATTATGGAATTTTACAGATGGAAGAGATATTTAGAAAATTCTTTTGTTTTTGATTGGATGACTCAAGCCCAGGGTGATGTAGTGACTTGCTCAATGTCACCCTGCTGATCACTCTGGTAGAGCCAACTTGCTGATAAACCTTTGGAGATTGTAATGACACTATTTTAGTTTGTAAGCAAAATGCTTTCAATAGGGAAATAAAAAAAGTTAATCTTGTTACTTTTCCTTTTTCTTTAAGATCTCCAAATGGTCATGAACCATATTGGACTTCTATGTCAATCTAATTCTTGCCTAGCCTTTCTCTTAAAACAGTTGTTCTCAAACTTGAGCATGCATCAGGATCAGATGGTGGTTTTGTTGAACACAGATCGATGGACCCCATCCCCAGAGTTTCTGATTCCGTAGGTCTGCTGTGGGACCCAATAATTTCTATTTCTGTCAAGTTCCCATGTGATGTTGCTGCTCCAAGTATCACACTTTGAAAACTACTGTCTTAACATAAAAGCACTTGAACATACTCATCACCTGGCCTTAACTCAACAGCAAAATGAGGGGGAAGGATGGATCAGATAATCTCTAAGTTGTCCTCCAACTCTAAAATTTGGTAGTTTTATATGTTCTAGTGATTGTACTACTATAACTCTCAGTACTAATTACTGTATCCATGTAAGATACTTGCAAACTGCAATGTTCATCTGATTTCAGCCATTCTTACCTTCATACAAGTCACACAACACATCCTTTTTACATTTTATCACTACCTATCTTTTCTCAAAAAATATTTTAAGTCTTAAAAGAATTAGTGACCAGCTTTAAGGTAACTTACAATATCCCTTACGCCTGGGTACATCTTGCACATTAAATCATACCCATGTATGGCTTATGGCATAGTAGTCCAAGCATATATGGCAGAGAATGAAAAACACACTCAAGATTCAAATTAGGGCCGGCCCAGGGGCGCACTGCTACAGTGCACCGCTTGGGAGCGCGGCGGCACTCCCGCCGAGGGTTCGGATCCCACATACAGACTGGCCGCTCACTGGCTGAGCGAGGTGCGGGCGCAACACCGAGGGTTGCAATCCGTTGCCGGTCACGAAAAAAGACAAAAAGGAAAAAAAAAAAGATTCAAATTAGATGAGTGACTATTTTGAAGTTATTTAATTAAAAATTATGTTACATACCTTTTGCAAACTTCATAGATATTTTCTTTTTCCTCGTTAGTAGTTTCCTTGTCTGAAAATCTACACTGTAAGAGATTATGATTAAATACGTACAGGTGAATTTCTCTGTATTACATAATAAGCTATGAGGATTACTGGGTTTATGAGGATGTATCAGATGTTAATTAAGCAACTAGCTTATGGCCAACGCTGAAAACAATTCTATTCTACATAATTTAAAATGCTGAATATTGACTTAAAAATTTCCACCGCTGCTTCAGGAAAAATTAACATTAATCAATATAGTTTCCATCTTTTGATATCACCTTTAATTATACAAGTCACTTTCAATTTATTATGAACAATTATAGTTGCTGTTTCTTTTAATTCAGCAGAAAAGTGCTTTGAATGATTTATATATTTAGGTGGTATTTATGAACATAAATAAACATTTTTTTCATTGAAATATCTAAACACATTTTAAACATAGCTAGCTATACTTAAAACACTTCACAAGTAGCTTGCTGGGAATTGTGATTTTCTAATTATAAGAACATTATACATGCTCAAATATAAATTTTCAAAAGAACAGGCATCAAGAAAATAAACCCCCAAATCACCCCTCACTGCAGTATTCAGAGACAACCACCTAATATCTTAGTTTATATCTTTCTAGTCTTTTTGAAAGTACATAATCAAATTTTATACTAATGTTATCAAACTGTCTATACTATTAGAACTCTTGGAAAGAAAACTACAAAATTCAACTGGGAAATGTGAAACATTAACAAATGGAAAGACATAACATGTTTCTTGATGAGAATTTTAAAGGTAAAGATGTTAATTCTCCCCAAATTAATTTCCACATTTTAAAAACTACTTTACAATACGAGTTTAAAGCATTCTTAGAGGAATATATGAGAGAAGAACTAAAAAATATTTTGGATTTATAATACATCTTAGTATCTTTTAAAGCAAGCCTTACTATTTTTATTTTTCAAATAATTGACAATATTCTATTGGTGCAAGAACTAAGCAATCAATGAAACAAAAGAGAAGTAAAGGAATAGTTCTACACATAAAAATTGGAAAACATTAAAGATGGCATTTGAAATTTGTGAGAAAATGGTTCAATAAATGGTAGAATGACTGGTTAGTTAACTGGATAGAAAATAACTGTGGTCCCAACTCACCATATACTGAACTACCTTTTAGGGTCATTAAAGATTTAAATATAAAAAGTAAATTCTGAAAGTAGCAAAATAAAGAAGTAGCAAAATAAATAAAATACATAAATGGGTATTTCCATAATTTTGAGTGCAGGGAAAGCCTAAGGATGACATCAAAAGCAGAAACCATGAAATATAATATCATTAGGTTTAAATCTATTTAAAGATTTTACCACTAGCCACTGGAGTGCATTGACACAAGGAGAGTCATCAGCAGAGACCAAAGAAAAGAAGAGGATCTCTCTCTCCACAAAGCTCACTCCAGAGTGACAGAAGAAGCATCTGCTCTACGAGAATATTGGGGGACATGAACACACCTCTCAGCATTGGACAGATCATCTAGGCAACAAATCAACAGAGTAACCATTACTCTTTCAGAAGGAGAGAAGAAATCTAGGGTTATCAGTGGTGGGAGGGGGCAGGAGGAAGGGGGTAGGGAGAGATCGGACAAGGGGCATAAAGAATAAGTACAATTTGTAACAATATATATACTAGTAATATTGATTTGATCAACATATGTCAACATTGAACCCCCAAAATATGTATAATCAATTATGATTCAATAAAAATTTTTTAAAAAAGATTTTAAATGTTTTCATATGTTAAGAGAATAAAAAGTACACAAAAGCCATCTGCCAAATAAAGAAAAAAAAGGTTATATTGTTTCTAATTCTTTCTCCCAAGATAAATTTTAGTTTGATAAAAAAATTTAAACATAACACCACCAAAAAACACTAAAAGAAAATATGGGAGAACATTTTTCATCTTGAAATGGGGAAGGATTTCTCTAAATATGACTCGTAACTCAAATATAAAAGAAAACTGATATATTTGACCAAGTAAAAATAAAAGGCTTCTGAAAAGTGAAAAGCTCGAAACCAAGTCAAAACAAATAAACAGGAAAAAGTATGGCAGCATACAACAGAGAACAAATATGTTTAATATATGAAGAGTCCCTACAAATAAAAACAATCAAAATCCCAGAAGAAAAATGGTAAAAGGCTATGAACAATAAACAGAAGTTTACAGAAAAAAATGTATTGGTGAAAGATGCTTAACCAGACTCATAAGAGAAATGCAAATTGAAACTAAAAGTCATTTTGTAAAAATAAGCAGATGGACTAAAATTAAAAATTTAATAACTTGATGAGTGTGTGGGGAGAAAATGACACTCACACAATGTTGTTGGAATTATAAATCAAAGCAATCTCTATGTAGAGCAATTTGACAATTCCACTTCTAGGAATTAATCAAAAAATGCTTGCATATATGCAAAATGCCTTATGCTCAAAGATGAATGCAGCAGCAATATTTAAATAGCAAAACAACGGAAACAGATTAAGTGACCATCAATAGTGGGACTTGTTAAATAGAGTAGATCCATACAGTAGATAACTATATAACTACAAAAACAAGGCATCCCTTCCTGGTTGTCTGAGGATCGATCACCATCGTGAACAGCACAGTAACTATCTGGACCAGGAAGTTCATGACCAATCAACTATTTCAGAGGAAACAAGTAGTCATAGATATTCTTCACCACGGGAAGGCAACTGTACCTAACACAGAAATTTGGGAAAAACTAGCCTAAATGTACAAGACTACATCAAATGTCATCTTTGAATATGGATTCAGAACCTATTTTCATGGTGGCAAGACAACTGGCTTTCACATGATTTACAATTCCTTGGATTGTGTGCAGAAAAATGAACCCAAACATAGACTGGCAAGACATGGCCTGTATAAGAAAAAGACCTCAGAAAACAGCAAAAGGAATGCAAGATCAGAATGAAGAACGTCAGGGGACTGCAATGACCAATGCTGGTGCTGGCAAAAAGTGAGCTGGAGATTTGATAACAGCAGAAGGAGTGCTGGCAAAAAGTGAGCTACAGGGCCGGCCCGTGGCTCACTCGGGAGAGTGTGGTGCTGATAACACCAAGGCCACGGGTTTGGATCCTATATAGGGATGGCCGGTTCGCTCACTGGCTGAGCATGGTGCTGACAACACCAAGCCAAGGATTAAGATCCCCTTACTGGTCATCTTTAAAAAAAAAAAAAAAAAAAAGTGAGCTAGAGATTGAATAAAAGAAAGGGTAAAGATGCTGCAATGACTTGTATCTGTGGTGATTATGTAGATTTTCCTGAAAGCGTTAATAAACACTAAACTTTTAAAAGAATAAAAATAAAAAATAAAAACAAGGCATCATTACATATATTCAAAGGAAAAAAGTCTCCATGTTGTTTAAAAAAGGAAGATAAAGAATGGTATGCTACCATTTATATAAAAGACGAAAGAATACACAATAGGTCCACTGTGAGAAATGGAAGAGTATCTCCTACTGGATTAACCTTTCCGCAGATAACTATAAACCCTGGACAAAATATTTTAAAACATCTACCTGAAAACCCTGGAGAGATATGAAAAGTAGGCAGAACCTAGAGGGATGTTTATACTCAGCAAGAGGGAATGGCACTGGATAACTGATGGAGTTTGGATGTGCTGTCCCCACCAAAACTCATGTGGAAATCTGATCCCTAATGTGGCAGTGCTGGAAGCTGATTGAGTCACGGGGGCAGATCCCTCATGAATGGATTAACACTCTCCCTGAGGGGTCGGGGTCATGAGTGAGTTCTCGCTGTATTAGTTCCCGCAAAAGCTGGTTGCTTAAAAGACCCTGGCAACTCCTCTCTCTCTCTCTTGCTTCCTCTAGCCATGTAATCTGCTTGTACCTGTCAGCTGCCTGCTGCTTTCCACCATGAGTAGAAGCAGCCTGAGGCCCACGCCAGACGCAGCTGTCCCAGAATTGTAAGCCAAATAAACCTCTGTTCTTTATAAATTACCCAGTTTCTGGTATTTTGTTACAAGCAACAAAAACAGACTAATACAATAATTGTCCTGCTTTTATGGCTTTATCCCCAAAGGTTGGCCCTAGTTTGAACCACTTGAGGAGGCCAAAAATTTGCCCTACTGACATGAAGAACCAGAAGAAAGTCTGGGGCAAAGTCAGAAACTGGAAAGTGAGGCTGGGAATCCTGGAAAGGAGAGAGCCTAAGTGGTGAAGCCCCCAAATCCGCTTATAAACTTGGCCTAAATCTCCAGCTGATCCCTGAACTATTGCTACATAAGGCAGACGCCAAACAGCCCAGCTAAGGCTAAAAGAACTGAACAAAGATTTCAACTGTGTTCTGCCCAGGGGAGTACTCTGGAGGCTGAGTTCACCCAGGTTTAAATCTAAGCATGTGACTACCATGTTGCTCAACAATTACAGCTCATTAATCTCAGAGAAATGAAAACATAGGTATGTACAAAAACCTATACATAAATATTTATAGATATCAGCTTTATTTTTAACAGCCCCAAACTGGAAACAACCCAAATGTCCTTCAATGAGTGAATAGCTAAACCAACTGTGGTGCTCCCATACCATAGAGTATTACTAAGAAGTAAAAATGAACTAACTATTGATACACACAACACAACCTAGATGAATATCCAGAGGATTATGCTGGGAGGAAAAAAACCAACCTGAAGAGGTTACATACTGTATAATTCCATTTATATAACACTCTTGAAATTACAGAAAAATGGAGAACACATTAGTGGTTGCCAAGGATTAAGGAGGGTTTGGGGGGAGCAGGAGGGAAGGAAGTAGGTGTGACTGTAAAAGGGAAACATGAGGAATCTTTGTGGTGAAGGAAATGTTCTGTATCTTGGCTGCATTAATGCCAATATTCTGGTTGTGATATTGTACAACATTTTTGCAATACATTTCCTTTGGGAGAAACTAGGTGGAGGGTTCACAAGATTTCTATGTATAAGGAATCTTTGTGGTGAAGGAAATGTTCTGTATCTTGGCTGCATTAATGCCAATATTCTGGTTGTGATATTGTACAAGATTTTTGCAATACATTTCCTTTGGGAGAAACTAGGTGGAGGGTTCACAAGATTTCTATGTATTCTTTCTTACAACTACATGTGAATCTATAGTTATCTGAAAAAAAAAAAAGTGGGATGCTGCTAAAGCAGTACTCACAAACAAATTTATAGCATTCAATGTCTCTACTAGAAAATAATAAATGTTTCAAATCAATAACCACAGCTGCAACTTTAAGAAACTAAACAAAGAGCAAATTAAACCCAAAGCAAGCAGAAGAAAGGAAAAATACAAATCATAGTAGAAATCAGTGAGACAGAAAACAAAAAAGCAATGGAGAAAAATAAAACCAAAAGCTGGTTCATTTAGAATTATACACATAATTAATATACTTTAGCCAACCTCCTATGAATCTACATTTGTTACAAAATGCTAAAATTACAGAGATGAAAAACAGATTAGTGGTTGCTAAGGTTAGGGATGTTGGTGGGGGAGGGAGATGTGACAATCAAGAGGTAGCATAAGGGAAATCTTTGTGGTGATGCACATCTGATAAAAATACAAAGAATTACACAAACACACTGTGTCAATATCAAAGACCTGCTTCTGATACTGTACTTTAAGATGTAATCACAGAGGAAAGCTAGGTGAAGGGTACATGGATCCTCTCTGTACTACCTTTGCAACTTTCTGTGAATCTATATTTCAAAATAAAACGTTAAAAAAATATACACTAGCATTTTAACTATCTGTGGCTCAAAAGTAGAATCATCAAGCAATTACTACCATGGTAAACCTAAAAATTGTCACGTATAGATTCTGGGTACAACTGATATAGTGAAGAAAAGAAACAAGGTATCTGGAAAAAGATTCCATACATACAGTGAGAAATAAAAGGTCACTAAAAAAGTATTTCTAAAAATTCACAGACAGCCATACATAAGAGCAGAAAAGAAGTAGGTCAGGCATATGCCCTGTAAGTCAACCTATTTATCTCCTAAAGTTTCTAAAGTATAAGGTAAGAGAGAGATGGATAAAAGTTTGTTAATTCCCAAATTTTGGGGCCAGATATTGCAAAAGCAAATATTGACTGGGTGAGGTATTTTCTAAAGAGTTGGTACTTTGAAGCTCACCATGGTATTAGAAGAATAAATATATTATCCCCATTCCTTCAAACAAAACAAAGAAATCTTACCATACTAGGAAGCAGCTATAGGATTTTGTCAATTATTTTTAAAAGGACTTAATTTAAAAACAGGTCTACATCTTTAAAATATTTAGAGTGTTAAGAACTCAAAAACAGGTCTACATCTTTAAAATATTTAGAGTGTTAAGAACTCAGTGAATTCTGGCAAACACTTCCTAAATTCTATCACTGCAGGAGTAAACAGATTAAGTCTTCTCAAATTTAAGTAGAATAGAGTACAACCTGTTTCTTCTATTTTATAAAACTTTAGAGCAAGAATCAGCAAGGTATGGCCTGCAAGGGGCCTGTTTTTTTGTAAATAAAGTCTTACTTGAACACAGCAATCCCTTATTTGTTTACATATTATCTATAGCTTCTTTTGTGATACAATGGCAGAGTTAAGTAGTTGCAACAGCAACCGTATGGCAAACAAGGCCATACAGATATTTACTATCTGGGCTCATTAAAGAAAAAGTTTGCTGACTCCTGTTGTAGAATCCAGGGACTCTGCTGTGTGACCTTGAACAAGATACTGAGTCTCAGTCTGTGTCCTCACCTGTAAAAGAAAATAACAGTACATACTTCATGTACAGTGAAGGATTATCTCAGCAAGCCTGGGTTATCCATACCCTTCATGTTAAAGGTTTGGGATCAAGAGTCACCTCCTGATCCTGGGAGGTAACTTCTAAGCACCTGGAACATCCTTCTTGATAAGTGTGTCTTTGTTTACCTGAGCGTCAGGGGCCATGCCACATAGTCTGGGCTAGCAATGTGATTTATGGTGGGGACCTTGGGCCATGTGGTATCAGCTTGACCTCCGGAAGGACTAGAGACTGAGTGACTAAGTTCTGCTACGCAAGCAGTCAGCCATGCTTTTGTGACTGACCTCAATAAAAACTCTGAATACCAGGGCTCGGGGGAATATCCCTGGCTGGCAATACTTCATGTAGTTTGCCACACACTGTTTCTGGGAGAAGCAAGCACTGTCTCCATGACTCCACTGGGAGAGGACAATTGGAAGCTTGTGCCTACTGTCTCTGGGACTCTGCCCTTTGTGCCCCTTTGCTGACTTTAATCTGTATTCTTTCACTGTAATAACCTGTAACCATGAGTATAACAGCTTTGGGGACTTCTGTTTCTTCTTCTAGCAAATCACTGAACCTGAGAGTGGTCTTGAGGACACCCAAACAGCACATTTTATTGCAGGGATAAAACGTGATAACCTGTGCTAGATGTTTAGCAATGGCTGGCTGGCTGGTATATAATAAAGGCTCAATACATGCTGTCTGTTATTATCATCAAATCATTAAGCAAGTACTTTGTGAGATCCTTATTCTTGTTACAGGACACTTCTAGCACTTAAAAGACTATTTTCAATTGAGGTTCACATTCACTATTCATTTAACAATTACTTGTGTTATTACTCGGTATCAGCCACTGCTCTAGGTGCTACAGATTCAGTAGTAAACAAAATGGACAAAAATCTTTGCCTTGACGGAATTTCATTCTGGCAGAAGGAGACAGATAAAAATAAGTAAATGTATAGTACATTAGATCATGATAAGTGCAAGAATGGAAGACAGGAATTGTTATGAGAAAAGAGAACATTGAAATTTTAGGTTAGATGGCCAGGGAAGTTCTCCCTGAGTCCATGGAGTACGAGTAAAGACCTGAAGGAAATAAGAGAACCAGCTATACCACTTTCTAGGGTTAAGAACATTCCAGGCAGATAAAATGGCAAGGGCAAAGTTCCTGAAGTGGGAGAAAGCCTGGTATGTTCCAAGAAGAGCAAGGAGGTTATAGTAGTGAGAGCTAAATGGAAAAGGAGAGTACTGGAAGAGATCAGAGAGGTAACATGGTGGGGAAGGGATACAGTAGACTGACAAAGGGCCTTGTGGGTCATAGGAAGAACTTTGTCTTTGACTCTGAAAGACATTAGAAGCCACTGGAGAGTTTAAAGCTGAAGAATACATGATCTAACTTATGCTGTGTTGAGAATAAACTACGCAAGGGCAAGATTAGAAGCAGGAGATCTGTTAAGAGGTACTGCAATAATTCAGGCAAGAGATGATACTAGCCTGGGCCTGCATAGTGTTGAAGAGGGCAATGAAAAGTGGACAGTTTCTAGACATCATCTAAAGGTAAAGCCAGCAGGATTTCCTTGCAATCTGGATATGGAATGAGAGAAAAAGTAAGAAAATCCAAGGTTTTACATCTGGCAATTATAAAGAATGAAGTTGCCATAAGCAGGTTACAGGAAAAGCTGGTTTCTGGTAGGGTAGAGGATGTATAGCAGAAGTTGTTTTGAATGTGTTAAGTTTAAGAGCCCTAACTGGATAGATATCCAAGTGGAAAAAGCAAGCATGCAACCAGACATAAAGGTCTGTAATTCAAAGAAGATTGGGCTGGAGATATAAATTTAAGAGTCTTTGCACATAGACGGATGGCATTTAAGGAAATGAGATTGGAAGAGACCATCTAGGGAGCAAAAAAAGAGAACAAATTCATGACTGGGTTCTGAGTACTCCAACCTGCAGAGGTAGGGAGATCAGGAGAAACCAGCAAAACTAATTGGCAAGTTGCAGACAGAAAGGTAGAAAGTAAACCAAGCAAGTATGTTTTCACCAACTAAAAAAAGTGTTTCAAGGAAAGAGTGGTCAACTGTGTCAAATATTAGTGGTACATTAAGATTAAGATTAATATATGTCCACTGGATTCAGAGATGAGGATGTCATTGGAGAGTTTAAGAAGGGTAGGTTTGGTGAAGGTGTAAAGGTGAATACCTTTGGAAAGTTCTTTTTCAAGAGAACTGGAGAGAAACTGGAGATAGTAGGTTTAGATAAGCCCTTTGAGAGACAGGATGACAGCTGAAAGGGCAAAGGGAACGTTAAAGGGTTTTTTTGTTTTATTTGAAGATGGGAAAAAAGCATGTTTATAAGCTAATGAAAATGATTCAATAATAAAGGAAGAATTGTAGTACTGAATTTAGAAGTAGTATTGTAAGACAGAGAAGAGATGGAATCCAGCACTGGCTAGTGAATCTACTGTAACTAAAGAGCAGCTAGAGTTCTGGGAGCAGGTGTTCTAATGCATTGCTGGGAGCTTATAACATTCTTTTCCAATTACTTCAAAGTATGAAATAGCTGCCCAGGAGTCAAATTATGCAAAATGTGAGACAATCATACACATTATCCGGCAGAAAAGTGGAACAAAAAACTTGATACCAAAACTTTCCCCTATATCATACACCAGTAGTATGTCCCAGCATTAAGTTAGGTTTAGCTCCAATTCCTATGCCTTCTACATCTGTGCTTGAATAACTGATGCTTCTGTTCATGGCCCTCAGGTACTACAATATTAGAAAATTTCAAGGAAGATCAAATGATACTCAATACTTTGTGTTTAATGAGGCAGGAAAATATGTAACAAACTTACAAAGGTTTGTGATGAACTTCAGGATACTAAAAAGCTAAATATGTAATTAATTAGTAAATGCCATTTTCCTAGAAACCCTGCTTATACTGTGCTTGATACAAAGCATCAAGGGATATATCTCATGGCCAGAGTGATGTGATTCTTTCACTCAATAAAAAGGAGATACACTTGTCATGTGACTGCAGTGTTAAGATGAATTTCTACGTTACCACTATTTAAGACCAAGAAATAAGGAAATGTAAAAGATTCCCTAGTACCTTTTCATCCAAGTCTGAAGCTTTCATTTGTTCACTGACGTCTCCCCGCTTTTCATTTTCAGAGGTCTCATTAGTAACTTCTCCTAAGAAAATGTTTGTACCTTTGGAATCATGTTTTATTTCATTTGCTGAAAGAAATAATATTCAACTATAGAAACTTTAAGTGACAAAATAACCAAGTTATTCAAAGACTATTCTAAAAAATGACTCGGAATTCAGGGTTTTTTTTAAGGTCTAATGTAATAAATATGATATAGAGTTTTCAGTAAATTATATGACAATTCCTCCCTCTCTATCGAAATAACTCCATTATATATGGTATAAAAAGAACTGATAGTATGATATTTAAGAATCTTTCTTTAAATATATTTTTTAAACTTGAAAATCAAGGTAAAATTATGTTTCATATTAATTTATGGTCTGTGAAGTAAAGATTCAGGTATTTAAACTTATAATTAGCTGCTAATTATGTAAAACTTTTAAATGATGGTTTAAAATGTGACAAAACTTAAATACATATTTTAATTTCAAAGTAAGACTACAAAAATTGCTGAGGTCAACTACCTATCTTTTGTAGATAAACCCTAACAAAGTTATTTATTAAATAATCAAATGGAAAATGTCTCAAAATCGGATTTGCCAACCAGTCAACTGCAACTGAGAAAAACTGACAAACTGTAAAAATTTATGGTTAACAGACTATAAAATGAAAAGCTTCCTATTCTTCTAATGAATTCATTTTGACTAAGCTTTAATGGAGATATTAAAAAAATACTTTAATGCTACATATTCTGAAAATGTCAAATCTTACCTGCTGACAAGGAAGCATAGACCTCTGACGTCATTAATCCAGGGTCCACTACAGGAAGTTCTCTATTATAAAGCAAACAGAGCTTAACCATTATAACAGATTCTAAGCAGAACTACCTACTTCTCTAAAGATTATACAATGCTTTAGCAGCTGGTAAACATAAGATCAAGCCCTGCAGGACAGAATACTATATTGGGACTCAATCCAGTGCATCTGCACAGTTTCCTCACTTGGCTCTTTAATCACATATGCCTCAATTGTTAGGGAGTGCTGCCACTCAAACTTTGTTACTCAGAGAGAACCTGATGAGATGTACCATACAATTAAATTTTAAAGTATTACACCAACACAAAATATTGGCTTACTTCTACTCTTTAGTATGTATATGTAAGTCTTACTGTCAGTGTGAAAGGAAGATGCTTGAGAGCAGTTTGAGTCTTCTTTTTGTAGTCTCTAAAGACAACTTACAGTCTAGAAGTTAAGGATATGGAGATCAGAGTTAGACCAACCTGGATTCAAATACTGTGTAAACTGTGGCAAAACTCTTTTTCTTTGAATGTAACCATATCTGTAAAATGAGAATACTATCTACCCACAAAGGTTATAGTGAGGATTAAATGAGATAAAATGTTCTTAGAGTCAATAGCATAGGCTCAACAAATGAAAATACATATATAGAAGCCATGCAAATACAAATGGTTAAACATTATTCCATTTGTGAAACAGACAAAAATTTAAAACACATGAAAATACACAGAATATAATAAACACCCAAAATCCCGCCATTTATTCATTTAATAAATGGATTTTTATTAAGTATATCCTACAGTTCTACAACTACTCACTGGTTCAGGATTACCTCTCAGCGAAGAAAGAGGAAAACTAAACAAAACATTTTGTATGCACCATTCTTTGTAGTCTTTGGAAAACATTAAGTATTTGTTTCCCAACATAAACCCTAGAAACCATCAGAAGTATATAGTCTAAAGGATGGGGAAATAATACAAACACATGCAAATCTCTTTCCTGATATTCTGGATATCAGTCCACTAGGATATCTCCATTTCAGTATCTCAAAGGCCTCTCTAACTCACAATGTCTAAACTTGACCTGCCCCATCCTGCTCCTTTGCATTGGAGATGAATGATAATTCCCTTTTCTGAGATAAGGAGAGAAACCAGGTATCATCCTTAACTCCTCCCTCTGCCTCACCCCCATCTCATTAATTAATCTTTACTTCTTAAACCTCTTTCAAATCCACTCCCACTTCTTCTGAAGTCACCATGTCCTTTCGGTCTAATTATTACAATAGCTCCCTGCCAATTTATTCTCCACACCAGAGCTATAATGATTTTTTTTTTCCTTTTTGTCTTTTTCCGTGTCCGGCAACGGATCGCAACCCTCAGTGTCGCCCCCGTACCGGACCGGGACCAGCAACGGGATTGCAACCCTCGGTGTTGCCCCCGTGCCTCGCTCAGCCAGTGAGCGGGAACCGGTCTGTATGTGGGATCCGAACCCTCAGCGGGAGCGCCGCCGCGCTTCCCAAGCGGCGCACTATAGCAGTGCGCCACCGGGCCGGCCCGATTTTTAAAATGTGAATCTAATCAAATTCTCTCTCTACTTAAAAGTCCTTCAGTGAATGTGTATGTGCCTAGAATAAGATTCAAACTCACCATAAATTATAGTTTGCCTAGGATGGTCTCTTTATCCTGTTGTCCTGGCATTAATTATTAATAGCTCCCCATTTCTCTCTCAAAAGTTTTGCAATTCAGAAGATAAAGTCTATGGTTATTGTTCTTTGAAAGCCCTTCATGACTGACCTTATGCACATTCTATAGCTTCATTTCTTGCCATCAGAACACTAAGCCATGGGATACTATTTGTTTCTCACTTTTCTTCACCTATTGGCTAATTCCTACTTATCCTTTAAATGCTCATCTTAAATGTCACTTTCACCAGAAAGCTTTTAATATCTTGCACTTTGATAAGGATTGAATTGTGTCCCCCAAGTTTTATGTATTAGAAGCTTGATCCCTACTGTCACTGTTGGGAGGGTGGGAAATCTTATTATCATAATTGAAAGGTGGGACTTGAAGAGGTGATTGGATAGTGAGGGCTATGCCTAGTGAGTGGACTAATCCATTCACTGAGCAATAAATTGAAAGATTAATAATGATCACCGGTGTGGTTCTGATGGCTCTAAAAGGCAGCAACTGAGAAGTTAGCTCTCTCTGCTCTGCCATTTTCTGCCATGTGAGACCCCTGTGTTGCTGTAAAGCCACCACCAAAGAAGACCCTCACCAGAGGTGTTCCCCAGACTTTGGACTTCCTAGCCTCCAAAACTGTAGGCAATAAACTTCATTTTCTTACAAATTATCCAGTTCCACCTATTTTGTTATAAGCAACAGAAATGGACTAATGCACAATTCTATCATATTTTACTGTACTTGCTTAATTATTTGCCTCCTTGGAAAGATAAAAAGCTGTGAGCACAAGACCCATATGTGTCTAGTTTCCTCTATACATGCAGCACCTAACATACTCCTGGCATGCAGTGCCAGACACTGAGGAGACCCAAATGAAGATGCCTCTTTCCTATCCAGGAACTCCCAATATAGGGTGAGGCTCACATACAAGCAGACATAATACATTGAGATATGTGCCAAGAGAACTATTGGCACAAATCCCTGGAATAACCTCTCAGATGTGATTTGATGGATAACGGAATAAAAAGAAAAGGACTTTCAGATAAACATATGCAAAAGAATTAATGTACATGGCACACTGTAGAGACAATTGTGAGCTGCCTGCTTCATTTATCTTTCATCAGCCTTTCACCCCACTTTCCTCCCCCTAACACCATAGTTGTCAAAGAGGGAATAAATGCAGATCCACTAAAGAGCTTTAAAAAGCCATGCTAAGCAATTTAGACTCTATTCTCAGGTGGCTGAAAGCCAGTGAAGTACTTTAAACAGTCACTGGCAAATCGATTTCTATTTCAGAATATCACTAATGAGGGAGTTTAGAAAGATTAACCAGGAGCTTATTACAATAATCCAGGAGAAAGATAAATAAGACAGCAGCAGTGAGAATCGAGGCTAAGAAACAGTCCTGAGAGATATTAAGGTAATAGCAAGAACAGGATTAAGTGCCTCAATAAACAGAAAATTGAGGGACGCTTCTATGGCTTCTAATTATCCTGAAAATTCCATTCATAAATAGGTACAGCAAGTATATTGGTTTAGTTTCAAAGTATCAAAATAGTACTTACAATATTGCTGGTATAACTTAACAGCTAACTTATGAGGAAGGTAAAATTGCACATGCTGCTCTTGTAAGAAGTAGTTTAATTTTGTTTTGAATTTCAGAGACACAAAGAAGTTAAATTCACCTAATTGAATAAAAACATAATAGAGTGAGCAAAATTGTGACCTACATAAATATTTTCCAGTTTTGCATCGGTGGAGTGGAAAGTTATAGTTCTGCACTGGTGGATTGGGAACAGGAAAAAAATGAAGGATAGTAGGAGGAAAGGAGAGAAAACAGAGACAGACTTGGGTGAGGCTACAGAAATACAGAGAAGCAAGAGAGAATATCTGAGCAAAAAGGAGAGGGGAATAAAAGATTTAAGTCAACTGTGAAGAACAACACAGATTACATCAAGCTTATCCTCCACCAGAACATTTTTCAAGTAAAACATATTCTGAGAATCCCAACTGGAAATTTTAAAAATGAAATAGGATAAAATACAAAATACAAGACTAAATCAATCATAGTAAAAAAAATATTGTTTGTATAAACCTATTATTTCACATATTTTTAAGTATGCACTGGATAGGGCCGGCCCGTGGCTCACGTGGGAGAGCCTGGTGCTGACAACACCAAGTCAAGGGTTAAGATCCCCTTACCAGTCATCTTTAAAAAAAAAAAAAAAAAAAAAAGTATGTACTGGATCATAATGTAAAACATATCTTTACTTGTGGGCAACTGACAAAAAGGTTTGAAAATAACTGCTTTAGAATAATTGCTAGCAGGAAAAGTTTGAAAACTATTGCTCAAGAAAAAATTCAGAATGTTATTGCCTTCTTTTGAGATACTACCTAGCTGACTGTGGTCAAAATCACTTATTTACACATTCATATGTTCTGTTTCTGGATAGTCCTGCCACAAATTTACTAGGGCAATTAATTATTCTGCATATAACAGTGGCCATAAACTGAGGAATATTGCAGTATTCAATTCACTGGGCCAGGGTTCCCTAGCCTGATGCCGTGCTGTGAGGTGCTAGGTTCCTGGTATTATAAATGATTACTTTATTAAGTACCACACTGTTTATTCCAGCAAAGACAAGAAACAATGGTTTATGTAGCCCAAAAGAGAAAAAAGTAAAAATGAGAATAATGTTTCTTCATACTACCCCAACTGCTACTTTAAGGAGGGGGAAGAGATGAGAAAGGAAAGGGATCAAAAGTAAAATAATATTGTATGGTAGTTTGTGGAGTAATTGAATTGTAGCAATGGAGAAAACCAAAATGCCACTCTTCCAGCATGCTGTTTTGGGAAGGCGGTACAGATTTTGAAGTACGTTACCAAGTTCGGATCTCAGCTCTGATAGTTACAAGCTGTGTGTTAATCACTTACATTATAAAGATAGGGTTAGGTGGGTTTTTTTGTTTACTTTTTTAAAAAGATGACTGGTAAGGGGATCTTAACCCTTGACTTGGTGTTGTCAGCACCACACTCTCCCAAGAGGTAACCAGCCATTCCTATATAGGGATACGAACCCATGGCCTTGGTGTTATCAGCACCACACTCTCCCCGGCTGGCCCATAGGGTGAGTTTTAACCTCAGAATTGTCCCACTAAATGAAATAATATAAGCTCAGGGTAGACACTAGATATCAGTTCTTATAGTTAAGTGTAAAAATTTGCACAACAGTTAGAACACATCAGATATTCAGTGAAAAGGGACATAGAGAAAAGTAAGCTTCTTGAAAGACAGGCAAGAAGTCTCAATATATAAGGAAGAGAAAGAACGACCTTTACTTTTGATGGAAACTTGTTTTTCTGTCATTTAGTATGGTAAAGCTGGTGAAAAGACTATTCCACTCTAGAAGGCCAATCTTTTGGGGAATAAACTGGGATTAAATCAGATTCTGAGAAAGTAAGTGGGGTTGGCTACTTGAGACGGGATAATTTTCCCACGATAGATCCATGCTAGGTGTGGGTCTAATGGGACTTATATGCCTGGGCAAAAGTGGTAGGCTTTTATTTTCTATGCATTGGCGACAGACATTTCTCCCCACAGAAGTCTGTGTTTATTATTTACCAGCTCCAAAATCTACAATGGCTCCTTACGGACTAAAGTGGAAATTGTGAAAGTAGTATAACTGATCCCCCTGACCACCAGCATTGATTCTGCACTGAGTTCAAATTTTCGTGCCTAAGTTTCCAACCTCCTTAATCTGGCATCAGACTACTTACTAAATGTTCTTTCCCACTAGTTCTTCAATACCTATTTGCTTTAGAAAGAAAGGATTCACTGTTTCCATTTACATATATTCTAATCTAGGTGCTTGAGAAACAGCCTGTAATATTCTCAAGTAGGAACTGAAACATTGGGCCGGCCCGTGGCTCACTCGGGAGAGTGTGGTGCTGATAACACCAAGTCCCCGGGTTCGGATCCCATATACGGATGGCCAGTTAGCTCACTGGGTGAGCGTGGTGCTGACAACACTAAGTCAAGGGTTAAGATCCCCTTACTGGTCATCTTTTAAAAAAAAAAAAAAAAGGAATTGAAACCTTAATTCTCTTTCCTCCCTCAATAAATGAGGGACTGGAATTACAAAGGTAAATAAGACATGGACATTACCTATCTTCAAGAAGTCCAAAAGTTTAGCAGTGAGAGAGATATAAATTATACTATCATGAAATGGCTGCCTTAACTGACTTGGCATAGGTACTATGGGAACACATAACGGCTCCTATTTCTGCCTGAAGGAGTCAAAAAAGCATTCATAACCTTTACAACATGTTTGTATCTACCTTTACCTTTTTGCTCACATATTCCTCATTACTTCTCCCCCTTCCCCAAACTTTTTTCCTTCTTTGCTTTTATTAATATAAATCTATTCAAACTTCAAGGATCAATACAAATTTTTGCTTTTCCAAGACGCCTTTTCATCCCTCTCTTTTCTAAATACCTACTATTCTTAGTAGTTCAGTTTACATATTTTTGTTTCAAAAATTAGTTTTCCCTCTCCACCTATATAGTAATTACCCTGATTTTTTGACAGATTCATAAAATCTCAATAATCCTGTTTATTTAGCATATGATAATCCTATGTTCTAATACCGACTGTCTAGCACTATTACAAACATTCTCAGATCATTTCCAGTGATACTTACAGGCCAATTAACTCATCAGTTCGAGTTTTAGTGAATGAGTTCTAATACTTTTCCAGTGCTTTGGATTTTAATATGGACTCTCCCCAGTGTGGAGACTGACAATGAATGTGCATTCTATCATAACTTAAAGACCTTACAAATTCTTCCTAATCAGGTCTGAGAATACTTCCCCAAATGATTAAATCAGTTCAGGTTTGTCTACTTGTTTTACCAATAAGAAGCAGTCCAGAGTTTCTGACAATATCTGGGCCTACCCTTCTATCTTCTTTTATTCTTGTAAAATAAAAACTCATTCTGGGAGACTTCAACTTCTGTGTCTTAGAGGGGGGGAAAATAAGTACATGAACTAGCTACTGATCAGTAAAAGGGACAGAGCTAAAATTTGAAATTATATTTTTAGCTTCATTTAGTTCTGGAACCATTAACAACTTTGTCTGCAACTACTGACAGATCCTCTGGTTATCATGGCTCCATTTTTTCCTTGTTAAGGTTTATCCTAGCACTGTGGATGACTATAAAATTGGTATTTTTAGAAAAAAAAAA
>NW_007733549.1:88591-95735 GCF_000696425.1 Galeopterus variegatus
GCAGAGGAGCAAGCCAAGGTTTGGGGGGAAGAAGACACAGGCTCTGCAGAGCACAGGTTGAGCTAGAGATGAGGCGGGAAGTAGGACAGGGCTGGGAAGGTGTGTTGGGCCAGACCGATTCATTTAGTTCTGGAACCATTAACAACTTTGTCTGCAACTACTGACAGATCCTCTGGTTATCATGGCTCCATTTTTTCCTTGTTAAGGTTTATCCTAGCACTGTGGATGACTATAAAATTGGTATTTTTAGAAAAAAAAAATTAAAATAACTACTGAAGGAATATTCAAGTTTATTTAAAAACCGAAACTTCAAAAGCAGATATAAAAGGCAAAGAATATCCAATAAAAGTATAACTGGTGCTTTTGAAGTAAAGGAAAATGAAGTTCAAAGATAATAATAGAAAAATTATCTGAAGTAAAAACCTAAGACTGCAAACCAAAACAGCTCACCTTGTCTCAGGAAGAAGTGATATATAATTACCAATACCAAGATAGAGAGCAAGAAGATGAAAAAAGGCAGTTTAAAGAGCAGCAGTGTGAGTATTAGTTTAGCTTCAGGGTTTTCCACTACAGCACTCAAAGCTGGAAAGCAGGGGAGCAATGTCTACACAGTTGTGAGGAGGAAAAACATAAACCTGGAATTTTATACCAAGACAATGTGCTCTTTGCCAAGTCATTCTTAAGCACCCAAGATTTTAGAGAACACAACAATCATGAACCCTTCTGCTATGGTTTAAATGTATCCCTCAAATTCACGTGTTGGAAACTTAATCCCCAATGCAACAGTGTTGAGAGGCGGGACCTTTGAGAAGTGTGAGGTTATGTCGGGTCAATGGATTGATGCCATTATCATGGGAGTGGATTCCTGATAAAAGGATAAGTTTGGCTCCCCTCTCTCTCCTCACACATGTGTGATTTGTTGCCCTTCTGCCATGGGATGATGCAGCAAGAAGGCCCTCACGAGATGTGAGCCCCTCAACCTTGGAATTCCCAGCCTCTGAAACTGTAAGAAATAAATTTCTGTTCTTTATAAATTATTCTCTCAGTTTTTTTGTTACAGGAGCACAAAATGGACTAACACACCTTCTTAAAAAATTTGCTCTGAAATGTAGCCAACTAAGAGATGAATCAAAATAGTCAAGATCAGAGGAAAGTAATAAAAATGATTGGTGGTAAGGACTGAATCAATTTAAGTAGAGAACCAAGAATAAGAACCTTTGGGAATTCAGATTACTGAAGAAAATGTAAACAGCACAAGGCTTAACAATTAAAGCAGAAATTTTTAACAAAAATGTGGGGGGCAAGATTGAGCGAAAAAGTGACTGTGTACAAATATGTTTATCTTTCACATTAGGAAAGCAAACACTGCTCTCTAAAATTGGAACACAAATTTTAAAAGTCAAGATAATAACACTCCAACTTTTTTCTTTGTTTTATATGTTTGCACTCAAACTTTCAAATAATCTCCCTTACTAACATGAAAGAGAACTTTCAGGAACTAATTTCTTGTGGTAAAGAAATATATTGACTCAGCAATTCCTTTAGCTCGCTTCAGCATCCCCCAACACCCTCTCTGGTTAAGTGTAAATAAAATTAACTTAAAATGTTTTTTCTAAAAAATGGCATGACGGGAGCTGGCCAGTTAGCTCAGTAGGTTAGAGTCTGGTGCTGATAACACCAAGGTCCAGGATTTGACCCCTGTCTTGACCAGCTGCCAAAAAAAAAAAAAAAAAAAGAGGCATGATCCAATTTTTCTAATGTTATATCCATGTACATGCATAGCTAGATGTGTAGAATGACACATACAAATAGCAATTAATTTGTTATCTTGTGTGGTGAGATTTATCCCCCCCCCTTTTATACTTTAATGTAATAGAGACATATCATTTTCACAAAATCAGCCATTATTCTTAAAATAAAATAAAAACTGAACTTCCTGCACTTTAATTCACAAAATTTATCTCTTTCTACCTTTGGCTGTAGTTCATTGTTAACATCTCGTCAGCCAAAAGAGATATTTGCTCTTAAATGCAAGATTTGCTCTAATTTTCCTTTGTATTTCTCAAAGGAAGCACGGCATAACAGTTAAAAGAAAAACTTCAATAACTACCTCTTACTGAGCCCTTACTACTCAAGCAGTGCCATGCTAAAACTTTTTCCATCCATTCTTTTTTTTTTTTCCTTTTT
This sequence comes from Galeopterus variegatus, assembly GCF_000696425.1. Lineage (NCBI taxonomy): Eukaryota > Metazoa > Chordata > Mammalia > Dermoptera > Cynocephalidae > Galeopterus > Galeopterus variegatus. The sequence goes on from NW_007733549.1 coordinate 90,779, forward strand.
GTCTTTTTTCGTGACCGGCAACGGATCGCAACCCTCAGTGTCACGCCTGTACCGGACCGGGACCGGCAACGGGATCGCAACCCTCGGTGTTGCGCCTGCACCTCACTCAGCCAGTGAGCGGCCGGTCTGTATGTGGGATCTGAACCCTCGGCGGGAGCGTCGCCGCGCTCCCAAGCAGCGCACTGTAGCACTGCGCCACCGGGCCGGCCCTCCATCCATTCTTTGATTTAATCCTCACAACCCTGAGGCAAGTACTTTCCCTTTTTACCAATAAGGTGAAATAATTTGCCTAAAAGGTCACATAGCTATTATGTGGCAGAGGGAAGATTTGACCTGGGTCAGATTACAAAGGTCAAGCTCTTAACCACGAGTTTTAGAGTAAGAGAGGCCAGTGTTTGAATCCAGATTCTGTTATTAACAGTATGACCTTGGGTAGGTGACAACTTGTCATCTTCAGTTTTTCCATCTTCAAAATGAGCAGATCACCATACTACCTCATTACACTCTTAAAAATAAATAATAGATAAAGCTCTTAGTCCTCCACTTGGCACAGAGAATGCATTCTATTTGGTGATGAGTTAACAAGTTCTTGCAGCACTAAGAATATCAAGAAGAGTACGATATCACAAAGGTAAATAAAAACTTATACCAAAGAAATTTGTCACGCATCATTGAATTTTAGTGGAAAGTGTTTTCATGTTTCCTTTTGATTACAAAACATTCTAATATTCAATTATTATAACATACAAATATAAATAAGAGCTGAAAGAATTGTATAAAAGTTTTTGTAAAATATGACATAATATTAAGTATAATCTGGGTTAACCAGAATAAAGTTCCTGAGCATGCTACTACTTGGCTCCATTTAAAGTTGCATTGAGCAAACTAGTACTATTTGGGGGCAAAAATCATAATTTCAAACCATCAACTTTAAAGTAAAACCATCAAAAATTTTTTTGCTGTTTTCCCCTGAAAATTAGTTTAACTTCTGATTCTACTTTCAAGCACCAATTACTTCAAATAAAAATTTCCAAAGCTTCTCTATTTCCCCCAAAATGAACTTTTTATCTAAGGGAGCTACACAAAATGGGTCAAAATATATAGCACTGATCTTAATAGGTAACCTGGATGAAATAAAAGTTTATTTGTATATTCGTAATAATTAAAGAACAAATGGAACATATGAAAATAAATTGACTTTTGAAAAAAGCAACCTCCATAATTTAAAAAGCCACTTTATAAACCATTATTTTAAATTTTGAACAGCCAATCTGCTCCATTATCTTCCAAGATATACATAATATTATTTCAATTCTAAGTTTTATTATAATGGCATTTCCAGGTATCAGCAGTAATATGCTAATTATATTTAATAAGTAACCAGGTTAAAAAAAATGATGGAGTTTCAATGATCATGGAATAAGTTAGTGACACATAAGAGCACAGAGTGCTTTTGAAACCCCCAACAATAACCTGCACCAAAAGGCATATTTGAACATGCATACCTCAAGTCATCGCTTGGTTCTTTTTCTGGAAGTTCCATGTGCTTGGAGTCTGTTGACTGGTGCTCTTCAGCAACACTGGGCTCCTGACTTATCACAAGGACCTCTGAAGTACATGAGAGCTCCCCTTCATTGGAGACTCCAAAGAGGTCAGGGTCATCTTGAATCACATCAATTAAGAGGACATCATCTTCATATGCCTTAAGAATATCTGGAAACCCCACTTTGATTTCTGAAAAACTCGTAGTCATTTTTCTACCACTAAATTCACAGGAAACTGGTTTGAATGTTTCTTGTTCGTTAGAGCAGGATGGACTTTTCTCTATAGACCCACGATCACAAGAAAAAGTATTACTTTCAACTGTGAAAGAAACAGCTTCCTTATTAGAAACAATATGCCACTAAATTCACAGGAAACTGGTTTGAATGTTTCTTGTTCGTTAGAGCAGGATGGACTTTTCTCTATAGACCCACCATCACAAGAAAAAGTATTACTTTCAACTGTGAAAGAAACAGCTTCCTTATTAGAAACAATATTGCCTGGATCAGAGATGTGATTAGATGGCTTATTATCATTACCTTGCTTGGTAAAGCTTGGAGAAATACTACAGGAATTTTTACTGTAGAATGAGTCTGAACTAGCTTGCACTGGAGTTAAACTATTTTGCATGCTCAAAGACAGAGGTCTTGAAGTTGCCATGGAGACATCTTCTTTACTTCTGTTCTGTCTTACCTTTGCTCCAGATAAATTGTCAAGAAGTTCTAGGGGACTGTAAGCTTCTTTCTCTGATAACTTGGCATTTTCTTTTCCTTTTTCTGTCTTATTCTTAAGTAAAGGGATTTTAAAATTACTGAGCCGTCCTGTGTTTAATATTTTAACCAAGTCTGGATTACAAACAAATGTTTGCTTAGCAATGCCTGCTTTTCGATGAACAGCTTTGCCTGTAGAGTTATTTGCTTCCTGGCCAACCTGGGAAGCCAGTGTGAAATTAAGTTTTGTTAAATTCCCCCTTTCTTTTTTTTTACTTCCTGTTAGACTTTGAGTCACATTAGTTGACTGAGTATCTTCAGTAGTATTAGAAACTACCTCTGACCCACCTCTGCTCAATTCCTCTGACTTTATCTTTTTATTATCATTAATTATAGGTTCTTTTAAAGTAGGTTCTACTGCAGAAACTGAAGACAAACAATTTAAATTAGAATCCAATTTTTCTTTACTTGAAGATTCAGTGTTTGTTTCTGTTAAGGAACTTTGAAACAATAACCTGGATTCAGTCATGTGAGCCTGGTTTGTTTGGTGTTTAAAAAAATCACCTTGCATAAAATGTTCTCTAGACCCAGGAAGAAGGTAATTTGATTGTGGTAAGGAAGCCTTTTTCCAACAATGGGCAGATACTCTAGCACATGAATAATAAGGCCAAGTTCTTTTACCAGTCATTGGTACTGTCCTACGACAGCTTAACTTTGATTCTTCAGCTTCATTTTTCATGTCTTCCCGTGAAGATCTTTTTTCAATATGATGGCAATCACTAGGTGATTTCACTATGGAGCTTTTCATCGATTTAAAATATTCTTCTGGCTCCATGCTTTTACAGCCTAAGGGCTCTGAAGCATTCTTTGTTTCTTCTTTCAAAAGTAGTGTCTCAAGAGTGTTCTGAAACTCGGACTTCATATGATGTCCAGGACTTGCTTTTTCTCCTACTGTTTCTGGCAGACTTAATAAGTGATCCGTTGGAGAGAGTGTATTACAGTTTACTTTTCTCAAAACATTTAAAGGACTTTTTTTAGCTTCTAAAGTCTCTGCTTCTTTACCCTTGGTCCTCATTTGATTTTCTTGCAACACCAACTCAGACTTGTTATATATATTAGAGAAATTCATCTCAACAACTATTTCGTCTCCTTTGTCAGACAACTTCATCCTTTTCCTTGATTTTCTCCCAACATTGCTCTCCTCTATTGAATATTTGTTTTTTTCACTTTGAAGGCAGGAAAGCAAGCCATTATTTTTACTGTGGTGTAAATCACTTTCTTCAAGCAGTAACTTTACTCCCATTAATTTTTCTTCAGTTTGTAAGAGCTGATGAATACTACTTGTGTCACCCTTCTCTGCAAGACTCCGAAGGTTTTCTTTCTTTAACTTCGAGGAATTTTCTGCCACATGCTTACATCCGCCATCAGGTTTATACGCAAGGTTGTTTTCATCATTACAACCCTTGGAATGGGGAAAACAATTGCAATCATGTAATTTTAAAATAGAATTATTTTCTACTTCAGGTGACAAGCTGTTACAAGAAAATTCTGGAGTATTCTTGTACAGTTCATCTTGGAATTCAACCTTAATATTTTTTGTACCCTCATTTTCAGTTATTTTGAGAGGTGGGCTTTCTAAGCTTTTAAATTTTTTCATTCAAATTCTTCTTTTAATATCTTCTACCAAACCTTCCTTACCCAAAGACTGCAAGAAAGCCATACTTTGAAACTCACTGCACTCCACCGTTTGGAAAAATTCTGAACTGGTTAATGATTCCTTTCTTACCAGGTCAATCCCTGGCTGTGGATCATCACTTGAGGCTTCGGTAATTTTTCTTTTTTCCTTGGCTGATCAAAACAACAAAACATACCAGAAAAGATTTTATATTGAGAAGAAAAAAGCAATGCTACTTAAAATAAGAAAAATTGTGAGGCCATCCATTTTCATTTCCCTGAATAGCTGTAGGGAAATATATGTTTTTAAATAAAAGATCTAATTTCTGTTAAGAAACTTTATATAAACCTGCATCAATTCTAAGGCAGCTGAATAACCCTTACCATCATCATCATTTCACACTAGCCAAAATGGGACCACTAGCAGAAATTCTTCCTATAATTCTGACCAGGGGCTCCTAACGGGGCATACACCTTCTAAGAAAATCCATTTTTTCCCCTCTCTCGGTAAACCATATGCATCAGAAATGACCAAACAGATTCAAATTAAAAGACGGAGCAGGATGAGGTGCAAAAACTAGAAGGGTATGACCACTGAGTGCTTTCTTACTGTGTCTTCCCAATTGCAAGGGGAGCTCTGCCTCCAGCGCTTCTTCTATGCCCGGCCTGTCCAACGGGTCTGACCGGCCCACCACCTGGCCCCTAGGCCCCTCCACGTGCCGCCTCGCAGCCTTCCCAGCCTCAGACGCCTCACCCGACTTGTCATTTTCCACCTCTTCTCTCCCAGACGCTCGGGCCACTATTCTCGTCTTTCGCCTGCTCTCCTCACGCCCCCCGGCCTCAAGGCCGCAGCCTCCCGCCTCGTCTGGCCCTTGCGCTGGCCGCCTGCCTCGCTTCCTCAGACCTCTCGCACCGCCTTCACGCCCTGGGGCCGTCGCGGAGATTGGGGCCGGCGGCCCGGGCCACCCGCCCTGCCCGCCGCGCCCACTTGAAGGAGCCCACCGGCCGCACAAACTCTGCTCCAGCCGCCA
>NW_007733549.1:96620-108702 GCF_000696425.1 Galeopterus variegatus
CCCCGCCCCCGCCCCCAGCCGCCCACTGTCCCCACCCCGCCCCGTGCCGCGACGCCCACCACCTCTACCCGGGGCCGGAAGCGGAAGTGGGGCATGCGTGGGGGGGCGAGGCGGGGGTCTCGGGGCCAATCGGGCGCGAGCGCTGCGTGCCCCGCCTGTCCAGCGTCCTCAGGGAGGGCTCCTCACCGACATCCGACTGCGGCCGCGGCCGCTCCAGGGGTTTCGGTCGGCGGGGCTCCGCACGGGCCTCCGTCTCGCCTTCCACTAAGCAGGAACTTCCCGGATATGTTCAGGGTTGCTTCTTCCAGCTGCTGCTCCTCGTGCCTTGCCTGCTCACAAAAACAAGTCGGCCAATAGCTTCTAACTCCGTCCACACCAAGTCTCCTGGGGGCTCTTTCCAACTGCCTTCCTAATGGGTTCACCCACATACCTATGGGCACCTCAAACTCAGATGTGCAAAACTTACCTTTTCTCGCAAGCCTGCGCCTCTAGTGTCGGTGAATGCGCCACCATCCACCCAATTGCTTAAGCCAGAAACCTAGAAAACCATCAGAGATGCCCTTCTTTCCACTTCATCCCTTACATCCACATTCACCAGATATGCTTGATTCTACTTTCTGTGTTTGTCAGCCACTCTCCCCATTGTCATTACTGTGGCTCTGGCCCTCAGACTTTCTTCACTGACCTTCTGCATCAGCTTCCTAAGTTTTATTCATGTTTCCATCCTTGTGTCACTTCAGTCAAGCTTCCATCGCTGCCAGGCCATGCCTTTCCAATGAAAGGGTATTCTGATATTCACGAAGGGCAAGCTGGGGAATCTTTTTTTTACTCTTAAGACAGAAGTCCAGGGTCCTTCGTATGGTGTTTTCGACCCTGTCTGATGTGGTCCCTCAATATTTAACCACTTTTGTCTTATTGCCTACAGGAGAAAATTTGTGTCAATGGAAAACTATGTATGGGAGCTATTTTACAACTCTGTAAGTTGTAGATAAGTGATAGCAATTCAAAATAATGGTCTATAGACATGCATATTATATTCAGTAGAAGTTTAATTCATTTCTCACACCCACTATGGAAGAAGGCAGTTTTGCCTCCACTTCCACATTTATTTCAATATTACTGATCTAAAAATGTGTTCGTTCTTTGACCTTATCCTTTGAACCGATGGTTATAAAATCTGCCTGATGTTCATTTTTATACCTATTAGAGCTATGATTCATTCATCGCATGTTCATTTTTACACCTATATGAGAGTCATGATTTTGCCTTTTTCTGAAAACTATCTGTTAACGCCACACATAGCCTGCACTTAAGCCACATTGGACAACTACTGGAGTTACCCAGATTTCATATGCTTTGTCTCTCTACATGCTAGTCCTGGCAATTCTTTTTTTGCTTGTTTGCCTGGTGAACTACATATTCCTCCCTTCAAGACTCAGTGCAAGGATCACCCCTCAAGGAAGCTTCTCTGCTACTCTTCCTCTTACACTTGGAGGGATCAACTGTTCCTTCCTGTCTGCTGACACACTGTTTTCAACTGCTTACTTCTGTCTCCTTCAGTGTGATGCCTTCCATTGGTCTTTGCTTTCTGTGTGTAAGAGGGGACTGATGAATTCAAATACAATGTGTGTTATGTGCTATGATGCATACAGAGTGAATACTGTGGCCTCAGTGTGATGCCTTCCGTTGGTCTTTGCTTTCTGTGTGTAAGAGGGACCTGATGAATTCAAATACAATGTGTGTTATGTGCTATGATGCATACAGAGTGAATACTGTGGCAATGTGTATGAGCAGCTCAGGTGGGGTATCCTTAGGATCTTCTATAAAATAGAACTTAGGAGCTTTGCATAGTGGCAGTATTGTAGGCAATAGATTTATATGAGGTGTGATTATTGCTAATTGAAAACTTTTCCCAATACTCCACCTTGAAGATTTGTAGTATAGCTGGCATTGGCAATTTTTGACAGTCTTTATGGAGACTGAATAAAAGAAAAAATAGAACTTAGGCAAAAGAAGTGTAAAAGATCCAGAAACTTTCCTCATTTCTTTCTCCTTGTAAATATCCTTAGTAAAAGGGAAAGCAGTTTAAGAATAGTGGAATTTATAAAAAGTTGTTTTAGATGTTTCAGGCTACCTACTCATTCCAAGTTCACTTTGTGCTTCACTTTACGTCTCAGTTTCTCCTCATTTGTAAAATAATAATATCACCTCATGGAGTTCTCATGAGAATTAAATGGGCTAATATTCACAAGGTGGTTAGAACAATGCCTAGCAGATTGTAAACACTAAATATATTTGTAAAATAAAACACTCAATATATATTAAAACATAGACTATACAATTCTGATATGTGCTACCTTTAAAATAAACATTGCTACTAAGATCTTAGTAAAATAAAGATAAAAGTTCAAGATTCCAGCTTCTTTGGTCTGAATAAAAATAGATGGTCTTAGAGTCAGCTATAGAAACAGAAATATAAAAGTTTTATGACCCGTAATTGTTGAGCAATACATAAAACAGGAGTGAGAGGAAACTAGTAGTATGGGAAATTGAAAAATCAAGGATACTGAGTGTTCTGAATAAGAAAATTGTAATCTTTATTACAGGTTTTAAAGTCCTTATACCAATCTGCTTTCACAGAAAATTTGAGAGAACAGGTATGTTTATTAATGTTTTCATGGATCTTCTGTTCTTTTCTCTGAAATGATTATCATAACCCTACTATTGTATGTGTTAATATTTAGAAAGGGCAGGCACTATCATTTACCAGAAAAGATTCAGTTCTTATAGTGGCAGATCTCTCATACTTAGGAATCCAGAAAAAGGAACAATATTTATTTACCTATACCTATTGGGTTTCATCTTAGTCCACACAGAGTTAACCATATATGGGTGCCCAGGAGTCCATTCTCTTCCAGTCACCTCCCTTTTTTTTTTTCTGCCTATTTGCCCTTGCCCCTGGATCCTGGCTGACACTATTGCTCAGCCTTTGAAGTCAACTTCAGGCTCACCACTTTTCCAGTGTCCCTTGTGCATGGCAGGTCCTAGCTCTATTCTGGAAAGATGATGGCAGAGCCACATTCTCTGCATTCCACAAATACAAGTTGCATATTATTGATCCACAGGAATGGCTACATAATTTATGGGGCCCCGTACAAAATGAAAATTCAGACCCCCTTGTTCAAAAATTAAGAATTTCAAGACAGCGACAGGAGAGCATTAACCCAAGTGCAGGGCCCTGTGCAACTACACAGGTCATGTGCCCATGAAGCTGGCCCTGTAGATCCATGTTCTACTTCTACAAACATCTATAAGACTGACAGACTTCTATTGCTGATATTTACCAACACTAACATCATAATTTCTATTCTTTATTGTGCCAGTCCTTTGCCAGTTTGAAGTCAGAGCAATTCTGTGCCCTTCTCCTGCCCTGCTATAAATGACAGGGGCCATCCCCCAGTCTGCATTTTCCATGCTCCTGGGTCAGCTGGTTTTGGGTGAAACTTGGCCAGTGGAGGACCTGGTAGAAGAATGAGGAAGGGAGACTTCCCCCAGATCTCTTTCTGCCTCGGGCTGCCTATCAGACAGCAGCTACACCTGCTCTGGGGCTCCATCTCTTGCTGGACGTGCTTACTGTGGCGCAGCTTCAGCCATATGCCTTGAGGTCTGTATTAGTCTGTTTTCTGTTGCTTATAACAGAATACCCGAAACAAGGTAATTCATAGAGCAACAAACTTTATTTCTTACAGTTTTGGAGACTGGGAAGTCCAAGGTCCAGGGGGATGCATCTGATGAGGTCCTTCTTCTTGGTGGGGACTTTTTGCAGAGTCCTCAGATGGTGCAGGGCATCACATGGCTAGAAGGCTTAGTGTATTAATGTGCTTAGTTCTCCTTATAAAGCCATCAGTCTACTCCCTGATAGTCTATTAAACCATGAACAATTCATTCATTCATGAGGGTACAGCCCTAATGATCCAATCACCTTCCAAAGGCCCCCCCTTTGAAATACCATAGTCAAATTTCCCACCTTCTTAATACTGTTACAATGGGGATCAAGCTTTAATATGAGTTTGGGGTACGGGACGTTCAAACTATAGAAAAGGTCCCTTTACCTCTCCAGCATAGGGGTGGTAGTGGCTTTCTGCTGTTATGAATATCTGGGCACCTCCTCAAACCCTGTTTGATTTCCCAGTTCTTCCATTCCATTCCCTGCATTACACTCCTGTTTTATTGGGAGTGGTGGGGTTTAGGACATGTTTCCCAAATATGGCACCTTGGCATTTGAGAAAACAGCAGAAGCAAGGTCATTCACACCTTCCCACTGCCCTTCTCTCCTAAAACAAACCGTAGAATGTGAAGAGAATTCTCTGACCCTATCCCTTGGAGCAGGCCATAAAACTTCACTGACTTTCCCCTCAAGTAGGTCATAAGACCTTCATTCCAGCAGTGCCCTTCCTATACCCAGAGGAAAGCCATGTGACTCTGAAGACACAAGGACGCAGAAGAATCTGAACAAACAAGGCTTGCTAAGTTTCCCCGTTTATTACCATTAGATCATAACCCCTTTGCCCAATCATACTTCCAAACACTATCCACTCTTCATCAAACCTATGCATAAAAATATACGTTTCCCTGTTTCTTTGGGTCTTTATTTCTGAAGCCTCCCATGTCATGTAAAACTTATATAAGTTTGAATGGTTTTGTCTTGTTAATCTGTCTTTTGTTGTAGGTAGCTCAGCCATAAACCTAGTAATGGGAGAGAAAATAAATCTTCTCTTCTATAGACGAAAATTTTTTTCTTTTCTGATTTGGGTCCAGTGGCTGTGGGTCTGCAAATTAATTGACAATAGATCAGTTAACAGGAGGAAAAACAAAGTTTATTTATGCACTCAGGATCCTTTAGATGAAATGGCTACCTGAACAGCCAAAGATAGGAGTTTATATATTCACTTAATAATGGAAAAAGGAGGGGGAAAAGGGCTTCTATGGAAGAACAAATGGAGGTATGACAGTTTTAGATAAAGCTTGTTTAAGCGATTACTCATTTTGTTGATACTGGTTAGTTTCTTTTCTGGCTTTAAACAATCCAGAGAGGATTTATGGTGGCAGTATTTTTGGTGAGGTTCTGCTTCAATCAACAAAAGTTTAGATAAGGTTATTTTTTCTGTGGCTGTTATTTGTTCAGATATTTTTAGCTCAAAATAATCTTTATGCCATTGATGTACATTTTGAACCCCTTCAGTTTAAAATACTTAATTTTTTTTCCTGCTAAGAGATCCCCTCTGTAAGTAAAGGTGAGGATGGAGGAACAGAGGGGATGAAAGGAGAGACTTTTGTTAGGCCACAGTGGCAGGAAATGTCCTTTCACCATCCTGAAATTAATGTTTAAGTAATGCAAGAATAAATTTGGTGTTCTCCCAAGATATGGTCACTTATCTTTTCTCCTAAATATTTCCAGTATTTTCTCCAGGTTTGACTTCTTATTCAATTTTGGATTATAAACCATCTGCCTAGGAATATAATAGAATCCAATATTCAAATAATAACATACCATCATCTCTTAATTGTCAAAAAAAAAAAAATCCTATCTTACCTCTAGATAAAAATGAAAGGTTTTAAAACCTGACACTTGACCCAAGTATTTTACTTCATATATTAAGTCTATTCCTGGGAATCTCTATGAACTTTGTATCCACTAGAGGGTCCCAGATCCAGGGCAGCCAATGATGACTCATGCCACTCTTTCCTCAGGCTCCAGGAACTCCATGCTCTTTAATCTTAAGAGCTTCTCTGATGGTGTCACTGAGTGAGAACTCTATTACTCAATATAATAACTTCAGGAATTTGTGAGCAGAATAGGACCTTAGAAATAATCTAGCTTAACCTCTTTGTTTTACCACCGAGAGGCACAAGAAGCAAAGTAATTTAAAAGTGCTATGAATCAATCATTTCCTAAGTGTTTCTTCTCAGTTGGTGCTTAGCCGCCTGTGTTTCCAAGTGACCATCCTCAAGGAGACAAGAACCCCTGGTCTGGGAGAAAGATGGAGACAAGCACAGATTTGTTCTGTTGCTTCTACGTCCACCACGCACCCGTCGATGTGTCCATATCCTGGCCTCTCTGGAAGGGATCTTACATTTGAAGGAGCTAAGGGTGTGCCACCTCAAAATAGGCCTACTTTTTACATTGAATATTGTGAGCTGAAAACATGGGAGAAAGTATAATTGCCAGAAAAGCTATCTGACCTGCTTTTTCCTACAGTGAGCCATAGAGATTCCTTTAGGAGGAGTACCTTTCCCTGTACCAGGGCAAGAAAATAACCCCTTCTCTCTGGAGGCAGAATTGTTGCTGTCATGGGCCTGAATAAATAAACTCCCCGAAATAACCCTCATCTTCCACTAGCTTTACACCCCCATGTAGATCCTAGTGACTCCCCTAGAATTTATAGTGCCTAGCCCAGAGATTACTTTGACTTTGTCCAAAAGTATAAAAGCATCTTGCTTTGGCCATTTCTTTGAACTTCACTCTCTTGTGGAGATCCCCATATACATGTAAAATTAATAAAACTTGTAGGTTTTTCTCTTGTTAATCTGTGTTGTGTCAATTCATTCCCAGACACCGCTGAAGATCCTACTAAAGAACTGAGACAGGTAGAAGCAATCTTTAGCCTCCCCTACATATTTATCCCTTTCAGCTTTTCAGTTTGGATTAGGGCCACCATGACAGTCTATTATTTTGTTTGTGGAGGAGAGAACTGCCATTTCACTATTCAATATGGGATAACCTCAAAGAAGGGCAAAGGGGACCATGTCAGTGGCTACTATGTCAACATCAAGCTTAGCAATGGATAGAGTGGATGGTTGCCTAAATGGATGATTTGAAGCATGACAGGGAAAAATTCCTTTTTTTTTTTTTTAAAAAGATGATTGGTAAGGGGATCTTAACCCTTGACTTGGTGTTGTCAGCACCACGCTCACCCAATGAGCAACCGGCCATCCCTACATGGGATCCGAACCCGTGGCTTTGGTGTTATCAGCACCGCACTCTCCCGAGTGAGCCATGGGCCGGCCCAGAAAAATTCCTCCTATGTAGTCTCTTTCCCACTCAAGAGAGCATTATATGTATTTATATATACACCAATGACTTCCAAAGTTGTGTCTCCAGCCCCATATCTTGCTTTATATCCTCTTGGCCACACGTCTGACCCCAGTGGATGGGATAGCCAGTTCCTTGCTTCGACTCACTTGGCAGAGGGCATTCACCAGGAGTCTTCCCTTCCTGGCCAGGGAATCCCCAACCCTGAAGCAGACAGCTGGCTTCCTTCAGGGTTTGGGTAACTAGAAAGTGCAGTGGTGTTAGCATGCCTGGAGAAACCTTCAACGATCAAGAGAGGGAAGCTCCTGCCTCCTGCCCACAGACAGACAATCCTGGAGGCATTATGCGTGTTTTCTCAAGTATCTCAGAAAAATGGAGCCGTCATTTGCACACAGCAGCAACTTTGATAACACACTGTTTTAGTAGCTTTTGCTTCTTCTTGGTCTTGCTCTCCCTATTCCCTTACTCTGTGAAATCTGTATCTCTTATCCATTACATTAAACCTGTTCTCACTTTCTACTGTGACTCTGGTCTTGAATTCTTTCCTGTGGCTGAGTCAAAAACTTGGTATGAGGGCCAGTGGGTTGAGGCCAGCCATCAGGTCTCCCCAAACCCTCTCCTCCAGCACAATATTACCTGGCATTCAAGGACATAATATGGCTTTGTTCAGCCAAAAAGTGGCTAAGCCAGTGTTAGGTTTAAAAGAGTTACACGTGCATGAGACAATTCAAACTATATAGAAGCACATAAATAAAAAAGTGGAAGTCTCTCTTCCAATACCCTTTCCCAGGGGTAACTACTGCTAGGTTTGGTGTCCAATTCTCCAGATTTTCTATAGATAACATATAAAATATACAATATTTTATTTATAAACACCTTTTTCTTCAAAACAAAGCAGTTTCCATTGTTGGGCAACTTGTCCCAATTTATTTTTCACCAATAAATTGTGATTTTAGAAAGACATTGATTTATTTAGTTTTTCCAAAAACTAAACCATGACCCAAGCAAGAATTATGTGGAGTAGAGCTACCTAAATAAGACTTTTTTCATAACCAAGGTGATATTTTAGAAGTGGGAATGTACAACATTTTTACTATTTTATTTTCCTATAGCAGGGACTACTAATTAAAAGAAATGAAATTAAAATATGATTCAGTTTAAATTCACACTTAATGCGTGTGTTTCTGATATTTATTTTTATTTCTGTCCACTTATTATTACTTGTATCACATTTTCTATATTTTCCTGAAGAATTTGCCCTTTTATCTTTATGAAACACCCCACTTCATTTCTGGTAATACTTCGTGCCTTGATATCTACTTAGATTCTTAAATAGCCACCCCAGAATTTTTATGATTAGTGTTGGCATATCGTTTTCCATCTTTTTACTTTCAACTTGTGTGTGGGCCTCCTTAAATAGCATATAGTTGAGACTCAATTGTTTTCTTTTATCTAGTCTGACAATCTCTTCTAATTTTAACATTTTTTGAGTACATAGCGATCCGTAGTTAATGTAATTCCTGATATGGTTGGATTAAGTCCACTGTCTTGATATTTGTTTTCTATTCCCATCTGTTTCTTTGTTTTTCTTTCCCATCTATTTTTGGGGGCTAAGTATATTTCATTACTCTGTTTTATGTCCATTATTTTGGCTTTTTAACTGTAACCTGTTGTCATATTTTTAGTGACTAGTGATTATAATATGCATCCTTAACTTATTACATCTGCCTTAAATTAGTACTTTACCACTTTATGAATCGTATAAGAACCTTCAACAATACAATTCTATTTTCCCTCTCTTGCTCTTTTTAACATTGTCATACAATACACATTACTTACACATATGTTATAACCCTCCATAATACATTGTTGTTGTGCTGTAAACAGTCAACAATCTTTAAGAAAAAATTTAAACAGTCATTTACATTTGCCCACATATTTATTAATATTTCTTGTAGTGAGAGGACACTGGGGATGAATTCTCCCAGATTTTATTTGTTGGAGAATGTCTTTATTTCTGGTTTTATAAACTATGTTTTCACTGGGTATAAAATTACAGGCTATCTTTTATTTACTTTTTTTCCCTTTAAGCACTTCAAAGATGTTGTTACATTGATTTCTGGCTTCCATTTTTTGGTTGAAAAGTCACTATTATTCTTATTGCTGTTCTCTTGTATGTAATGTGTTTTTTCCTCTGGCAGCTTGAGATTTTCTCATTATTTCTGGTGTATAGTAGTTTAATTGTGGTTTTATTAATATTTATCTGCTTGGGGTTCACTGAGTATCTTGAATCTAGGCAGGGCTTGTTCCCTCTCTGGTATTTAGTACCTCTAGATTTCCTTTCCATTATCTTTAAAAATATTTTATTTTTTTTCTGTTTATTATGATAAGAGCAATGATGGAATTTGGATGTGTTGTTCCCTCCAAAACTCATGTGGAAATTTGATCCCCAATGTGGCAGTGTTGGAAACTGATTGAGTCATGGGGGTGGATCCCTCATGAATGGATTAATGCTCTCCCTGGGGGAGGGGGGATTAATGACTGAGTTCTCGCTCTATTAGTTCCCGAAAGAGCTCATTACTTAAAAAGACCCTAGCACGTCCTCTCTCTCTCTTGCTTCCTCTCACCATGTGATCTGCCTGTACCCGCCGACTGCCTGCCACTTTCCACCTTGAATAGAAGCAGCCTGAGGCCCGTGCCAGATGTAGCTGTCCCAGAATCGTAAGCCTCTTTTCCTTATAAACTACCCAGTCTCAGGTATTTCTGTTATAGCAACACAAACAGACTAATACAAGCAATGATTTATTGCAACTTCCTACATTGTAGATGAAAGCTGGGAGTTCTGACTCTGATATTTAATTAACATATTCAGAAGATAATTTAATGGCTAGTCAACTAAGTACCTTTTACTGTATTGTTTAAACCTATCAAAGTAAAAAAATGAAGCTCCACCTGAATCAATAGCATACACACACACACACACACACACACACACACACACACACACACACTGCATAATTTTTTCAATTCTAAAGTTTGTAGCTGGTTCATTGCTTCTTTGCAGATTAAAAAATGTCACTTTTCATTTTAGGAAACTGACGGAAATTTAAGTTTGGCTTTAATCTCCATGAGCATAGGTGTTTGTCGTTCATCTGGTAATTATACTATCTGTAGTGCTGTGGATCTGGTTTTGCACCTGTTTCTGTTATCTGTTTGTGCTGGGTCTTGACCATGTTTCTTAGCTTCTTGTGTACCTAATTACATTTGTTTGTGTACACTATACTTGAAAAAAGTATATATAAAATTATGTGGTGTATAATATGATATCTTCCTTCAGAGAAGATTTTCTTTTTTTTTTTCCTTTTTGTCTTTTTTCGTGACTGGCAATGGATCGCAACCCTCACTGTCGCCCCCGTACCGGACCGGGACCGGCTATGGGATCACAACCCTCAGTGTTGCTCCCGCACCTCGCTCAGCCAGTGAGCTGCCGGTCTGTATGTGGGATCCGAACCCTCGGCGGGAGCGCTGCTGCGCTTCCCAAGCGGCGCACTGTAGCAGTGCGCCACCAGGCCGGCCCCTTCAGAGAAGATTTTCAATTGTTTCTTTGAGGCACCTGGGGCACCAGCAATCTGAGACCACCTGTTGCCAGTATTAATGCTCAAGATTTTCCAGAGCACCCAAGTGTGTCCTGGAGTTCATGCACAGACTGATTTACTTTTGGTTCACCTTCATTTCTACGGTTCAGCAAGTACTTGGGCAAGACTGTGCCTGGCATAGTCAGAGGGACGTGAGGAGGCCAGAGTGACTGGAGCAGTGAAGAGAGCAGTAGGAAGTGAGTTCAGAATTCTAGACAATGAGGTGGTATCATGAGAGACCAGTGCATTCTTCATGCCCATCTCCGAGGCCTAGAATGCAAACCAATCTAACAACAAAGTCAACAAAACATGTCATATCCTATTAAAAAAAAATATTTACCAACATTTAAACAAGTGGGAAAATTCCATAAAATTCTTTATTTCCAGTTTCTCTTAAAAATTAAGTATCTGGCAACATTGTTGCCTTAGAAAACACAGGCCCCTTCAGTGGGAGTTGAATAGCTACCACCCCCTTCAGGCAGGACACTGGCCTCGAGTTGGCCACAGACCCCACACTCCCACCTATTACCCTCAGCCCCCTTCTCTTGGTTATGCTTCCTGCCTGCCCTTGTAGCATCCGTTATCTCTATTTTAAAGCCATACATTTCAGTTTACAGGAGATTTGCAACCCCACCTTCTGTGTTGCTCAGAAATCATTGCACCATATCCTCTAATGTCATTAATTTCTTACCTGTTTTCCACTTCATCTCCTCAGACCTTCTCCATTTTCTCAAACCTCCAGATCCACACCCTTGGCTATACAGGTGAAACTACCTTTTCATTTTTGGGGGGTGTTCTTGGTCATTTTGAGATTCTTGTTGTTTATGCTGTGCCACTAAGTCTCTGTCTTTCCCTGTCCCCTCTCCTGATGAAAGTAAACTAAGACCAATCAAATGAGAAAAGCAGAGGCTATTTTTTCAGAGCTTCCTATAGTAAGGGAGTCAGCCTCTACCACTTGTTTTGGCAGAGACTTGCAGGCAGGCAGGAGAGTGGGAAAGCTTGTTAGTGGAGAAAAGGGCAGGCTTTAAGTATGCTGATTAAAGGTGTTGGTACAGGGAAGCTGGAGGCGGGCTAACTAGAAGTGGGGCATCCTAACTGGGAGCATATTTGGCTTTCTCTGCTTGGTCCTAAGTTGGAATCAAAAATTAAGAAAGTTCTGGCTATTTTGGGTGGTTGCTACCAGAGTTATTGTTTAGCTTCCTGGATTGTTACTAGAGATAGCAATCTGGCTTCCTGGGCTGTTTACTGTAGATAAGGGGGCAGTTGCTGCAGGTTGTGGATCAGAGTTCTATTTTTATTTATTTATTTATTTATTTTTCCTTTTTTGTCTTTTTTCGTGACCGGCAACGGATCG
>NW_007733550.1:0-754 GCF_000696425.1 Galeopterus variegatus
TGATGCTTTGTGCGCAGGTGGGAATTCCTAAAGGGGTCTTAAGGTTAATCTGTAACTTTTACGATTATAGTAAACAAGCCTTGGGAGTTTGTAACTCAGTAAATATCTGTTTCCTCTCTTAGTCTGTCAGGGCAGCCCATGGGGTAATCATTTACCTTGAGGGGGTCTCATGACTGAGGAGTGGAAAAGTAACAAAGTGTCCTCTGTAGGGAAAATGGAGTCAGTTTGGTTCACAGGCCTAGTCTTACTCTGTTTCACACCTGTGGATGTTTTAACATGGAAATACTTGTGAGAAGTTTGAAATGTGTGGTTTAAAACCTGGCTATTCAATGGGTTGGTTGGTTAGCTCAGTTGGTAGAGCATGGTGCTGATAATACCAAGGTCCAGGGTTCAATCCCTGCACCAGCCAGCCACCCTTAAAATAAATAAATAAATAAAACCTGGCTATTCAAAGTGTGGTCTCTGGACTAACAAAATCACATCTCAGAGCTAGAGCACTACCCCAGACCTACTTAATCAGAATCTGCATTTTAACAACATCCCCAGGTAACTCCTGTGCACATGAAAGTTTGAGAAGCTTGGTTTAGAACTCTGGCTCCTTCAATTTACTGTGAAATTGTAAGTACATCGTTTATCCTTCTGACTTCAGATTTCCTGTCTATAAAATGAGGGAGAGTGGGATGGGTAATTCATATATTCATTCATTCAATAAATATTTATTGAATAATTATTGCACTGGGGATAGAGCAGTGAA
>NW_007733550.1:1113-3231 GCF_000696425.1 Galeopterus variegatus
TGTGTGTGTGTGTGTGTAAGCTATGGCTTCTGGAACACATTTTATGAAAATACATGCTTCACAGGAGCTGAAAGTTTAATGTTCACTGTATGCTCATTAGTAACTGCTCTGTTTCTCCTGTTTGCTTTTTTTTTTTTTAAACTGCTCTTAAGGATGCAATTAAAATCCCAGTGACTGATAGTTTCTGCTAGAGAGAGAAACAGTACCTGACCCCATGTGATCTGCTACATGAATAGAGATCAGGATTTCATCTTCTAGCAACTCAATTTTGGATGGTTGCTAAGGAGACTATTGGCACCTCTGTGTCCTAGGTGCCCTATTGCTTGGAAAGAATTATAGCAGCTTTGCCTGTTACTTTCCCAGAGAGAAAACCTGAAAACTCATTAGTACAGCCAACATTTTAAGATTCCACTGGTCTCTTTAATGTTTTGAGTGCCTCTGGCCTTGAAGTGCAACTTGTGAGCATGTTGGCATCTAAATGAGTCCACTTTCAGAAATGATAGAGCAGCTTTGTTATAGAAAAGAAAGGCATGGGTGGCCAGGCTCTGGGTACCAAATTCTCTGATCAAGCATGTAGCACAGGCCTGTTTTGTTATTTGTTTCTTTGTTTTGTTTTTGCAGAGCTGTTCNGGCCGTTCTCCTGCCATCTCAAGATAGTAGTTACAGTATCATGCGACTTTGCATAGGAAGACAGGTACCAGCGAAAGTAGGGGAAAAATTCCCTTGAGATCGGAAACCTAATTAATAAAACTGGAGTAAGAGAATTGGAGTGAGAGAAGCACACATACATTAAACACCCACGACCGCTGCTGACAGCTTGCTACAAATCCCCTCCATGAGGATTTGGAGGTTCTCTGACTTGACTTTCAAAATTGCTCCACTAATCACTGGGAAATTTCACAGTATTTTAGAAACAGTGAGATTCTGACAGCATGTCAAGCATCTACTGCTGTGTCTTCCGAGTTGTACCTCTAACAATAACCCATGGGGCATATCAGAAAAAGTGGCAGAGGTTCAATATATAATTTTAAAGGCAAAACTTGCTGATCTTTGCCACCAGTCACAGGGCTAGAAATCTTTTTATCTTTTAGGTTCCATTAATAGGCCCTTAGTCAGGAAAAAAAGAAAAGGAGGAGAAGAAAAAAAGGAAAAAAAAGCTAAAACGAGAGAGAAGTACGATGTCATCAGGACTAACCTCTGTGCCTGTTCAATGGCACCAGGTGCCTCAGGCTGCCTGCCTTCGGTCTAGCTCCTACATTTAGCAGTCAGTGAAGGCAGAGGTAAAGCTGCTATTTTAAAATGTCATTTCCTTTCCCTCAGAGATTAGATTTCCAAAGCGACTCTTTTCAAAGGCTGAAGAAAAAATTGATTTGTAGGACAAGATACTTTGTCGATTTTACAAAATTGCTCTTTTATTGACCTTTGAAAATAGTATTCCTCTTCTTTATGCATATGAGAAAACAGGGTGCTATTCCACCAGTAACACTTCTTGTCATATAAATTTACATAAGAGTGATTAAGCAATACGAGGGTACTTCAAAAAGTTCATGGAAGGATTCAGATTATCTTTGAACTCCATTTTTCCACAAACTTTTTGAAGTACCCTTGTATGGTTCAGATTTGTTGGTAGGGAAATTTTGTTAACAAATTATACCACCGTGTATCAGTACTTTTAATCTTAATGAGTGCCTGCCACATATTAATATTAAAAACAAATCAATAAATATTTGTTAAATTAATAAATGAAATAGTATTCAGAAAAGCAACAGAAAATATCATTTAGACTTCCAGCTGGACCCCCATCAAGGACTCGGCAGATAGTTATGTGGCCATTCACCACCTGCTCCTTCAGCAAAGCTGTTTTAATGAAAAGGGATAACATTGATTTTATATCCTTTATTCTAGTTTGACTCCAGGATTGCTTGGTATTACGATCTTTTAGGAGGCAAGATTGTTAAGAAGCAATGCTGGGTGAGGCGAACACATAATGGTCAAATAGCTGTGTGGCTGAAAAATCCTGAACCAAACATTCACCTAATGAGCTTGGTTTGTGAGTTTTGAATTTTAATGAAGAGTAGGCAGCATCTGAAGCCCTCAAGATTGTGTGTGTGTGTGTGT
>NW_007733550.1:4937-7053 GCF_000696425.1 Galeopterus variegatus
AAAAAAAATAATAATAATAATTTGAAGTCCTAACTCCCAGTATAATAGTATTTGGAGATGAGGCTTTTGGGAAGTAAATAGGTTTAGATGAGGTCATGAAGGGGGCTCCATGATGGGGTTAGCATCTTTATAAGGAGAGGAGGAGACCATAGCTTGCTCTCTCTCTGTTTTTACCATGTAAGGACACAATGAGAAGGCAGCAGTCTGCAAGCCAGGAAGAGAGCCCTCACCAAGAAATTGACCATGCTGGCATCTGATCTTGGACTTCAGCCTACCAAACTGTGAGAAATAAATGTCTATTGTCTAAGCCACCTAGTCTATGGTATTTTATTATAACCCAAGCTAAGATACCCTCCATCAATCAGTTATTAGATGTGGGCTCCCCCAGGAAGGGACATGATCTTTGTCTAGCTCAGTTAATCCTTGAAGAGGCTGATCAGCTGAAGGCTATCTGCAGGTGGCACATCACAGTGGACATCATAATCACTGTTACTATTTCTTAGTCCTCCCTAACAGGAAACCTCACTCCTTCCAGCTATTTTTTATCAGGCATAAATATGAAACTCGTTATTGACTTCACATTCCACTTATATTGTTAGCACTATTTGGCTTCACTCCCTTCCCCTTTTGCACAAATCCCTTTAAACGGAGGTTCTTAATTACCTCTTTACCTGCAAGACATCCAGAAATACAACCCACCTTTATTAGACATGATGGCTTTTTGCACCTGTGATTTTCCCCAGATGGGAATGGCGGGTTGATGAACTCATTCTTCCTCTCAGGACACTACTACTTCTCTGGGTTAAATAATTAAAACCATACCTCTAGGAAGAAACAAAAATAAGGAACAGGCTGTAGATATGGAGAAGGACAAACAGAGATGAGTAAACACAGACATAATGAAAAAATATATCTGAATCCATAGTCTTAATACTTTTTCATCTGTTTATTATGAGAATTCTGATCAGTTTTATTATCATTGAAAGGTACAATGCTTGCTTTTAAAGTAATCACTGCATTGAAAGAAATCTAAGGCATTAGCTTGCAAAAAATTTAATTGACTACATTTGCAATTAGTGTTTGAATGCTTGGAGAAAATTCATTTGTAAAATTATGATTTTGATTTATTAGTTGTTTAAGTAGTTTGTGAATATTTAAAGGAACATTAATTGCTTAAATATTAATAACTTTGGGGTTGGACAAAGTACAACTAACAGTATTATTCTCAAAGAGGAAAAACCTAGAGACAGTTCAACACAGTGAGACTTTGAATCAACTTGCACACAGAGTACCCAATCAACTTTTTTTTTTTTACAGCTTTTTTGAGGCATAGGTAATATATAATACATCATGCACATTTAAATTGTACAATTAATTAGTTTCTGCATATGTATACACTTGTAAAACCAACAACACTATCAAGATCATGAACATTTCAGTCACCCTGAAGTGTTTCCTCTTGCTCCTTTGTAATTTAATCCTCTCCCCAACACCCCCCCGCAAAATTGGTCTGCTTTCTGTCCCTACAGATTAATTGTATTTTCTAGAATTTTATATAAGTAGAATCACACAATATATACTCTTTTTCATCTTGCTTTTTTTAACCATTATAATTATTTTGAGATTCATCCATGTTGTTGCATATATGAATAATTTGTTATTTCATATTGCTCAGTAGTGTTCCATTAGATGGAAATACCACAATTTGTTTATCCATTCACCAACTGATGGACATTTGGGATATTAGAAGTAAAGTGCTATTAACATTTGTGTATAAGTCTTTATGTGAACATGTGCGTTCATTTCTCTTGGATTAATACCAAGGATTGGAATAGCTGGATATATGTGTAACTTTTAAAGAAACCATCAAACTGTTTTCCAAAGTGGTTCTTTCATTTTATATTCCTAACAACATTGTATAAAATTTCTAATTATTCTACATCCTTGCGACATTTGTTATAGTCGGTCTTTATACTTTAAGTCACTTTAGTGGGTGTGTGATGGTATTTCATTGTGGTTTTGTAATCAAACAGGGCCCATTGACCAATGCACAGAAAATCAGATACTGACACCAGTCTTTGCAGCAGAGAAAAAGGTTCATTTGTAAGGCAGCCGC
>NW_007733550.1:7683-8590 GCF_000696425.1 Galeopterus variegatus
ATATTCATTCATTCAATAAATATTTATTGAATAATTATTGCACTGGGGATAGAGCAGTGAAAAAGACAAATCAATTTTTCAGTTCTCTTCCAGCTCTGAAGTTTTCTTTAATGTGATTCCTTTGACAGGTAGAATTATTTTTCTCTGGCCGTTCTCCTGCCATCTCAAGATAGTAGTTACAGTATCATGCGACTTTGCATAGGAAGANATGGGACACAATAATCAACTACATTGTATATTGACAAAATAAAAATAATAAAAAAAAAATTTCAAGTCAAGATTTTCTTTTATAAATTATGTTTTGGAAATTTGCTGATGTTTACTCTAAGTGGTTAATACTAAGAAAGGCTTAGCAGATAGTTACAAAAAAAAATACAATCAATTCCTTTGATATAAATTGAAGAAAAAATTTTTTAAAGAACCAATTGTCATGGGGAATATATTTTTGAAAACAAATATAGGGAAATGTTACTATCATTATACAACATTCTTCCAGAAATGGTATCATCCGTAAAAATGCTTTGCCCACATAAGACACCTTGAAAAAAAAGAGGTTGGATAGATTTCTGGACTCATACAAAATACCAAGACTGAACCAAGGAAGCATAGAAAAGCTGAATAGACCAATAAGAACCAACAAGATTGGTTCAGCAATCTCCCAACAAAGAAAATCCCAGGACTGAATGGCTTTACTGCTGAATTCTACGAAACTACTAAGGAGGAATTAATCAAATTCTCTTCAAACTATTCCAACAAGAATATAGCAACACAACATAAAAATTATACAGTATTTGATGGAGTTTGGATGTGTTGTCCCCTCCAAATCTCATGTCGAAATTTGATCTTCAGTGTGGCAGTGCTGGAAACTGATTGAGTCATGGGGGTGGATCCCTCATGAATGGATTAA
>NW_007733550.1:8988-12239 GCF_000696425.1 Galeopterus variegatus
GGAGGGGTGAGGACAGGGCAAGTGGGAAAAAAGTGCAAAGTCACTGTACCCCGGAAGAGAAAGCAGCTGGCGACGTGTACATTAGTGCTTATGAAATGGTGGCGGCAAACTTATGCCTTTAAAATGGCTACTGTTGAAAGACAGGATTTACACATGGACAGGCACCTTATGGTGGAAATGCACCGAAATGTGGCCCAACAATAGTGAGCAGAATGCTGATAGAAATGTGGACAGTAAAGGCCATGTGGATGATGAGGTATCATATAGAAATGAGGAACTTATTGGAAATGGGACAAAAGATCACCCTTGCTACACCATAGAAAGGACCCTGGATGCATTGTGTCCATGCCCTTGGACTTTGTGGAAGTTGGAACTTAAGAGTTGTGAACAATCAGTCAGGCTTCAACCACAGAAGCAGAACCAGTAGGAGATATATACATATAAAGATCTATTGAAAGGAATTGGCTTACACAGATGTATAGGGTGGCTAGGCCAGACCAAAGTCCACAAGGCAGGCTCGGACAGGGTGGGCTACCACTCTGGGGCATGGACTGAAGCTGCTGCCTGCTAGCAAATTTCTTCTTCTGAGAACTAGGAAACCCTTAGTTCTGCTCTTAGAACTTTTCACCTGATTGAATCAGTCCAACCCAGATTATCTAGGAAGATCTCCCTTGCTTAAAGTCAACTGATGAAGGACTTCAATTGCATCTACAAAATACCTTCATAGCAACACCTAGATTAGTGCTTGATGAAATAACTGGAGACTGGAACTTAGCCAGGTAGGCATACCAAAAAGACCATCACAACATCATTTGTCTTCCATGATACTCCACAATCCTGATTCTCCTTGTTTCTCCCTGACCACATTTTCCTGGGATCCATTCCTCCTCCATTTAGTTAAATGTAGGAGATCCCACAGACTGGGTGATGGAGTTTGGATGTGTTGTCCCCTCCAAAACTCATGTGGAAATTTGATCCCCAATGTGGCAGTATTGGAAACTGATTGAATCATGGTGGCAGATCCCTTATGAATGGATTAATGCTCTCCCTGGGGGAGGGGGGAGTAATGAGTGAGTTCTCGCTCTATTAGTTCCTGTGAGAGCTTGTTGTTTAAAGGGCCCTGGCACCTCCAATCTCTCTCTCTTGTTTTCTCTCTCTTGCTTCCTCTCTCTTGCTTCCTCTCGTCATGTGATCTGCTTATACCTGCTGGCTGCCTGCCACTTTCTGCCATGAGTAGAAGCAGTCTAAGGCCTATGCCAGATGCAGCTGCCCCAGAATCATAAGCCAAATAAACCTCTTTCCTTTATAAATTACCCAGCCTCAGGTATTTCTGTTATAGCAACACAAAATGGACTAATACAGAAAATTGGTACCAGGGAGTGGGGTGCTGCTAAACAGATACCTGAAAATGTGGATGCATCTTTGGAGCTGGGTAATGGGCAAAGGTTGGAAGAGTTTGGAAGACTTAGAAGAAGAGAAAAAGACGAGGGAAAATTTGGAATGTCTTAGAGACTTATGTGATAGTGAGCAGAATGCTGATAGAAATGTGGACAGTAAAGGCCATGTGGATGATGAGGTCTCAGATAGAAATGAGGAACTTATTGGAAATTGGACAAAAGATAACCCTTGCTACACCATAGAAAGGACTCTGGATGCATTGTGTCCATGCCCTTGGACTTTGTGGAAGTTGGAACTTAAGAGTTGTGAACCAGAGGATTTGGCCAAAGAAATTTCTAAGCAGCAAAGCATTAAGGAAGCTCCATGGTTGCTTTTAAGAGCCTACTCTGAGTTATGGTGGCAAAATCATGACATAAAGCCAGAATTTAAAAGGGAAGCAGAGCGTAAAGTTTGGGAAAATTTGCAGCCTGGCCATGCAGTAGAGAAGTAGACAGCAGGAGAAAAATGCAAGTTTGAAGCCGATAAACTCTTTGCTAAAGACATTATCTTGATGGTGAGGAAGCCAGATGCTAAGAACCAGGACAATGGAAAAAATGCCCTAAAGGCATTTGAGAAGTCTGCAAGGGTGCCCCACCCATCACAGACCCTGAGGCCTAGAAGGACTGAGTTATCCTGGAGGACAGACCTGGGGCACAGCTGCCCTCGGGAAACTGCTCCCTGTATCCCAGCTGCTCCAGCTGGAGTGGCCCCAAGTGTGGTTCGTGCAGCAGCCCTGGAGAGTAGAGGCCCGAAACCTGGGTGGCACCCACGTTGTGTTAAGTCTGCAGGCCAGCAGGATGTGAGAGCAGTGGAGTCATGGCAGCCTCCACCCAGATTCGAGAGGATGTATGGAAAAGCCTGGAAGCCCAGGCAGAGACCTGCTACAGGGGCAGAGCCACTGCAGAGGAAATCTACTAGACCAATGCCAAGCAGAAAAGTGGGGCCAGAGCCCCCACAGAGAGCCCCCCAAGGAAATGTCTAGTAGAGCCAATGCAGCAGGGCTGCCACCAGGACCCCAGAACTTCGGGGCCACTGGTAATGTGCAATGCAGGCCTGGAAAAGCCACAGGCACCAGCATGGTCCACTGGGCTGTGCCTGGCATTGCTGTGGGAACAAGGCTGCCTGATGCTTTGGGGGCCCAGATGCCAAATTGTGCCCAGGATGCAGGACTTAGAGTCAAAGAACATTATTTTGGAGCTTTAAGACATAATGTCTGCCCTGCTGGGTTTTGGACTTCTTTGGGATCTATTTTTCCTTTCTTTTGGCCTATTCCTCCCTTTTGGAATGGGAATGTGTACCCAATGTCTGTTCCACCATTGTATCTTGGCAGTAAATAAATTTGGTGTGTTTTTCAGGTTCACAGCTGGAAGGACTTTGCTTTTGGTCTCAGATGAGACTTTAGACTTTGGACTTTTAAGTTGGTGCTGGGACAAGCTAAGACTTTTGGGACTGTTGGGATAGAATGATTGTATTTTGTATGTGAGAGTGACATGAGTTTTGGGGGCCAGGGGCAGAATGATGGAGTTTGGATGTGTTGTCCCCTCCAAAACTCATGTGGAAATTTGATCTCCAATGTGGCAGTGTTGGAAACTGATTGAGTCATGGGGGTGGATCCCTCATGAATGGATTAATGCTCTCTCTGGGGGAGGGGAGATTAATGAGTGAGTTCTCACTTTATTAGTTACCACGAGAGCTCATTGCTTAAAAAGACCCTGGCACCTTCTCTCTCTCTCTTTCTTCCTCTCTCTTGCTTCCTGTCACCATGTGATCTGCTTGTACCAGCCAGTTGCCTGCCACTTTCCACCATGAGTAGA
>NW_007733550.1:13194-18072 GCF_000696425.1 Galeopterus variegatus
TTGCTTAAAAAGACCCTGGCACCTTCTCTCTCTCTCTTTCTTCCTCTCTCTTGCTTCCTGTCACCATGTGATCTGCTTGTACCTGCTGGCTGCCTGGCAATTTCCACCATGAGTAGAAGCAGCCTGAGGCCCATGCCAGATGCAGCTGTCCCAGAATCGTAAGCCAAATAAACCTTTCTTCTTTACAAATTACCCAGTCTCAGGTAATTCTATTATAGCAACACAAACGGACTAAAACACCATTGATCAAATGGGATTCATCCCAGAAATGCAAGGATGATTCAACATACTCAAGTCAATAAATGTGATACACCACATAACAAAATCAAGGGCAAAAACCGTATGATTATCTCAAAAGATGCAGAAAAAGCATTTGACAAAGTTCAGCATCTCTTCATGATAAATACTCTCAACAAATTAGGTACAGAAGAAAATTATCTCAACACAATAATAGCCATCTATGACAGCCCACTGCAATATCATCCCAAATGGGGAAAAACTGAAGGCATTTCCTTTAAGAAAAGGAACAAGATAAGGATGCCCACTTTCACCCCTCCTATTTACCATACTATTGAAAGTACCAGCAAGAGCAATGAGGCAAGAGAAAGAAAAATAAGGGCATCCAGATTTGAAAAGACAAAGTCAAACTGTCCCTCTTTGCAGATGACATGATACTATATATAGAAAAACCTAAAGACTCTATTAAAAAACTCTTAGAGCTTGTTAATAATTTTGGTAATGTTGCAGGATACAAAATCAATGCCCTCAAATCAGTTGCATTTATATTCTCTAACAATGAACTAGGAGAAATAGGAATCAACAAAGTAAGCTCATTTACAATAGTCACACACACACACACACACGAAAAAAAATAAAGAAAAGAAAACTAGGAATCAGTTTAACCAAGGAGGTGAAAGATCTCTACAATGAGATCTACAAACCATTATTGAAAGAAATTTAAAAAGACACAAGAAGGTGGAAAGACATTTCACGCTCTTGAATTAATAGAATTAAGATTGTGAAAATGTCCATACTGTCGAAAGCAATCTACAGATTCAATGCAATCCCCATCAAAATACCAATGACATTCTTCACAGAAATAGAAAAACAATCCTAATATTCATATGAAACAACAAAAGATCCCAAATAGCCAAGGCAATCCTTAGCACAGAAAAGAAAGTTGGAGGCATAACTCTACTACTTGACTTCAAATTATACTACAAAGCTGTAGTAAACAAATCAGCATGGAACTAGTACAAAAATAGGCACTTGGACCAGTGGAACAGAATAGAGAACCCAGAAACTAGCCCACATTCTTACTGACAATTGATATTTGACAAAGTTGACAAACACATACATTGGGGAAAAGACTGCCTCTTCAATAAGTGGCATTGGGAAACTGGATATCCATATGCAGAAGAATGAAACTAGACCACACCTCTCACCATTACCAAAATCAATTCAAAATGGATTAAAGACTTAAGTATAAGACATGAAACTATAAAACTACTAAGGGAAAATACAGAGGAAACACTTCAGGAACTAAGATTGGGCACAGGTTTTATAAACAAGAGCCCCAAAGCACAAGAAACAAAGAAAAAGTAAACAAAAGGGACTATATCAAATTAAAAACCTTCTGCACAACAAAGGAAACAATCAACAGAGTGAAACAACAACCTAGAGAGGGGGAGAAAATATTCGCAAACTATATATCTGGCAATGGATTAATATCCAGAATATACAAGGAACTTAAGCAATCACACAGTAAAAAAAGCAAATACTGTATTTAAAAAATAGGCAAAGGAGCTGAATAGACATTTTTCAAAAGAAGACAAACAAATGGCCCACAGGCACTTAAAAAAATTGCTCAGCATCACTAATCATCACAGAAACACAAATTAAAACCACATTGAGATATAACCTCACCGAGTTAGACTGGCTATAATCAAAAGATGGAGTATAACAACTGCTGGCAAGAATGTGGAGAGAAGAGAACACTCCTGCACTGTTGGCAGAACTGTAAATTAGTAAAACCACTATGGAAAATGGTATGGAGGTTTCTCATACAACTACAGATATACCTACCATACAACCCAGTAATACCACTACTGGGTATATACCCAAAGGAATGGAAATCTTCATTTTGAAGGGATACCTGCACTCCCATGTTCACTGCAGCTCTATTTACAATAGCCAAGATATGGAACCAACCTAAAGCCCTTTGACAGACAACTGGATAAGGAAAATGTGGTACATATACACTATGGAATACTACTCTGTTATAAAGAAGAATGAAATTCTGCCATTTGTAGCAGCATGGATGATCTTGGAGAAAATTATGTTGAGTGAAATAATCCAGGCACAGAGAGAAAAATACCACATGTTCTCATTCATAAGTGGGAGCTGAGAGAGAAAGAAGAAAGGAAAGACACCACAGTGGTGTTTTGGACTTGCAGAGGGAGAGAGCATTCCTAGGGTGCCAGAGTGGGGTGAGGAGAGGGGCAGGGGGAGGGTGGTTGGGGATTAATTGGGTAGGGAGCAGGAGGTATAATCAGTTTATGGTAATGTGCATGCTGATAGTATTGATCTAGCCATCACATCTCGGGCACAAGTGGTGATGGTCAGCTTTGTATCCCATGAGTATGCATAACCAATAAAATTAAAAAGAAAAAAAAATTATTAGTGTTTGCACTCATAGGTTTTAGATCTTCATGAGGAGACTAAAAACTGAAATGGTACTATAAAATTAAATTTTTCTCACTCAGTCTCTCAGAAGTTTTATAACTGAATTGCATCTGAAGAATTACAAGTCCATTTATTTATTAAATCAATATTTATTGAGTGCTTTCTCTATGCCAGGAAGTGTCTGGTAAAAATATAAACAGAGGATTCAAAGATTTAGTATTAGAAATCATATGTCTATGGCACTAAATCCTTCTAAACAAATAGACCTCTCATCACAAATAGTAGAAGGAACATCTAATTGCCATCAGGGGTTGTTATGAGGAATCTGTCAAGAGAAAAATATTTCTGAAAATATTTTAATATCGTTGTCCTTATATAGTTCAGATAAAAATATAATTTTTTGGAGAAACTGGGACACTTTGGATAGTGAAAAGGGATACCTGTGAATAACTATGATGGTACAACTGGAATAATCTGAGAATATCCTAGAATGTTAGAATATGTTGTCATTCTATGTATATTAATACCAAATTTCCTTCCTTAATGCCGTTGTTGTATTAGGGTTCTTCAGAAAAATAGAACTAATAGGAAAGTATACACACACGCATATATTCATTGCAAAATAACAATCCCCCACTTAAAAAGTTTCTGGCACATATTAAGAACTGAGTTAGTAATTATTTAATGAATGAATGAGTGAATGAAACTGAGTAAGTCTTTGCTTGCTTGTGAACAGGGATTAGATATTTATAAATGAAATGTATTGCTACTCTAAATATATGGACTAGGTAAAAAGTTTTAGCCATCTCACCATACCTAGAAACCGGTCTGAGTTTCAAATCAGTTCACGTCTTACATCCTTTTTCACCCTTAGTAAATAAGTTAATGTGGAGAAAAATTATGTAAGATTGGAAATTACATGGAAAATGGTCTGAAAAATTAACAGCAAGAATAATATTCCCAGCAGAAATGCCAATAGCATTTCCCTTTCTGTTAAAATTCAGTAAACCACAATCAACAAACTATCATATTTTATGATATTTTATGAGATACATGTATCATCAACTGCAAGCTGCATTCTATTTTATGTTAACAGTAGGAAAGTAAAAATGTTGGCAAGGATATAATAATATACTTATATAACTTTTTATTTAATTATATAGAAACTGTTTTTTGCAATTACTAAGGTAGTTTTTTAAATTCTGTATCATTTTTATATATGCACACAAAAAAGAAAATATTGACAAAATAAATTGGTTAATTAATTCCTAGGTCTTCTTTGTTTTCAACAGTGATTTTTCTGAATCTATTTTTGGTTAAAAATTGTCACTAAATCACAACACGTAACATTGGTCACTTTTCCATGGAGATGATGATACAGTATTTCTTAAAAGTGCTCTTCTATTGTCTCCGGTATTCTCTTCCAAGCCTCTGATAGCTGTTTTTTTAATGCTGGTTCTTTCTTGATCTACCTAGGATATCAACTGAAGGTTGTCATACAACCACCAGTGTTTGCTTTCCTTCTTCAAATAAACTTTAAGTGGTTTGTTGACTGAAATAACGAGAAGGCAGTTTTCCAGTTATGCCACCAAAAATGACAACCAACTTATTCCACGTGCAGAAAATAACAAAAGATGCCTAAACAACTATGGCAGTGTATTTTCATCCATTTTAAGACATGTCTGAATTTCAGATATTTAAATGTTAAATGTTTATATTGGTGAGTGTGTGTGTATATATTTATATACGTGAAACATGGGTATGCACACATATACAAATGCATACTTTGTATCTTACCTTAATGCAATGAAATACATACAGCAAATGAAATAGAATACTGTAAATCTCTGCAGTTAAGTTTGATTTCTCTAAGGGGGAAGACTCACACTGTAAAGGTATGAATGATGGGTTTCAAAAGTAGGATATCTACTATTTAATTTCAAACTAATGTGCTTATCTGAAAAGCAATATTTAGAGGGAAAAAGCACCTTTACAATTTCTCTAAAATATATTTAAAAGCATACTACATTTTAGATTATCCAGAGGAAAGCTTAGGTATTGTGTTACTTGTTTAGTTATGTGCCATAATAAAACAGATTTTAATATAAGCTTATTGCAAAAAAAAAAAAAAGAATGCCATTTTGTACCATTGGCTTTTTGTTTCCTATCTACTTGGCCACATGAAACTTGGGT
>NW_007733550.1:18192-18741 GCF_000696425.1 Galeopterus variegatus
AATGCCATTTTGTACCATTGGCTTTTTGTTTCCTATCTACTTGGCCACATGAAACTTGGGTGCCTGGAAAGGCAGGATAATAACTAATCCTCTTTGGTTTTAGCGTCACTTAATCCTTTCTGGTACTTATCCTATTAACATTTTTTTCTCTTGTATTTAAATGCCAGTGCAGAGCACTCAAATTACTTGCATTTATTTTTGTGCTTCTGAATTTTCTAGTTAAAGAAAGTACCTTCCAAAATGTCTGACTAAATATATGCGCTTATCTGAGTCTATATTCATTTTCAAGTGCTTATTCCATTTTAATGACTATTAGCTTGGATATTTTAAGCTACTAGTTTATATTTACTGTCATTTTGTAACTGTAGAATTCATCTGTAACTTAACATAAGCTATTTAACTGGGATTCCAAAAAATTTTAATAAGACTTTTGCATACTTTTAGATTTTAAGTTAAAATTCTACTAAAGGGACATGAATCCTTAAAACATATTACTGGGCATTACTTATATCAAAAGATGCAAAACAATAAATCTTATCTTTTGAAGAA